>NC_083769.1:45529833-45540980 GCF_963514075.1 Conger conger
CTAGCAATCAGCTACCCTGAAGAAGTCAGCAGTGAAACAGGGAGAAAGAGGCACAAAGCTAGGCTACTGAAAGAGACTCCAGAGACGCTCAGAGCAGATTTTACTGTGCTGAATGAGAGAGAGGTGAAATCCGACCTGTTGTTCTACACAGAGCACCCAGAAGCCTGGCATTCTGCTCTCCGTGCAGATGATAAAAACCTGAAAATGGGCGGCAATAAAACAATGAGGCAATTGTACCTAGACACCACCCCTAAATTTAACATCAATATATATAACAACGGTACTGTCATGATTCAAGGATCTGAATTAAAATTACAGCAGTTTGAGACTAACTTTCAGAGACTAAAACATGAAATTGAACAGAAGAAATCCTCTGTGCCCTATAAAGCCCCATCTGCTCCCAGTGTGACCGTATCAGCCTCCCTGACACACACAGTGCCCAGCCCTGCCCAGCCAGCCTCCTCCAGCACACTGACAGCCACTCACAGCCCTGCCACACCCAGAACACCGCTGTCTGTACAGCGCATCCAGGACTGCCTATCCCTCCTAGAGGTAGAATTAATTGAAATGAGAGAAAATAAACTGTCGGAGATAAACAGTATGCAGAGACTCACAACTGAATTTACCCAATTCAAAGAGGAAACCCAGACAAAAATGGGACAACTAGAAGAGCGCACAACTGATCTCCGTAATGAAAATCAGTCCCTAAGAGCAGAACTGAGGGATTTAAAGGAGGACCTGGAGCAGAGAGACACGCAGATCCTCAGTCTCAGAGATGAGCTGCTCAGTGTGAGAGCAGCTCAGCCCTCAGAACCCATGCAGACCACAGACTGCACATCACAGACTGAGAGCAGCCAGGCAGAGCCACAGGCCAGCCCCAAGCCCAGCACCGCCCCCCCTCAGGACCCCAGCCCTCCATCAGCATCACAGCCTGAGAACAGCCGGACAGAGCTACACCCAGCACCTACCCCACCCTGCTCACAGCCTACTGCAGGGAACCAGCCCCCACCACAGCCCCCGAAAACCGCCATACTTATCGACTCTAATGGCAAGTTCCTGCAGCACAGACAGATGTTCCCCACACACAGGGTAGGAAAATTCTGGTGTCCCAATACTGACACAGCACACAAACTCCTTTGTCGTTCCCGACTAGGCGAGCCAAATAACATCATCATACACACGGGTACAAATGACCTGTGTTCTCAGGGAGAGAGGGTTTCACAGGCAGTGACAAAGGTGGTCCAAAAAGCACGCAGGGAGTTCCCCACAGCCAACATCACCATCTCCACCTTACTGCCTCGAAAGGACGTCCCTTCTGAAATAATCAACAAAATAAACCGAGCCATCACCACAGACTGCGCTACACTGACGGGAGTTAAGGTCACACATCACCCCACTCTGACCCCGGAGCACCTATATGACCATGTGCACCTGGACCGGAGCAGCGTCTGGATGTTTGCAGAGGACCTGAGAGGAGCAGCACCCAGCCCTCACACCATCAGAGGACCACCACGCCACCACCAGGGAACAGGACGCACAGCCCACCCATCACAGAGGACGGATCCACCCAGCAGAGCCCCGCCCAGCCAACCCAACACAGAGGAGCCCCTACCCAACAGAGCCCCGCCCAGCACAGCCAACCCAATGCAGAGGAGCCCTCCACCCAACAGAGCCCCGCCCAGCACAGCATACCCATCTCAGAGGAGGCCGCTACCCAACAGAGCCCCACCCAGCACAGCATACCCATCTCAGAGGAGGCCCCCACCCCACACAGCCTGGCCTGGAGACAACACATCTGGCACGGCCTACTACAGAGGAGCACAGCACAACAGAGTGCAGGTCACAGCACCCCCTAACACACAGCCCACCTACGCTCAGGTACTGTCTGGGAGGAACCACCCTGATTCTCCAGACTATGGAGAGGTGAGGCAATTATTACAGCTCATCTGTAGAATTATAGGATAAGTATGTCCATACATATATATAAAAAGAAAAGGAAAGGGGGTGTATATATGTGTATGTATGTGTATATATGCATATATGTAAACGTATGTGTATGTATATGTTTGTATGTATGGATGTATACGTATGTATATGCATGTATAGCCAATTTTTTTCATTTTTTATTTTTTATTTTTTCTACCACTTGATCCTCTGTTGTTACCTCTTGATTTGTCTGTATTGCTTTTTATTATACAGATCTATAACAAATGAAATTTTAATGAAAATGAGATCATTACTAATTAGCTCTTGGAATATTCAGGGTTTGTATTCATCGACATTTGGAATTAAAACCACAAATTCGGAATTCCACATACACATATCTGGTCATGACATCATTGTTCTCTTAGAGACATGGTGCCGTGACAACACAAACACTCACTGTCCCCCAAACTATCGAGAAATTTTACTTCCATCCCTAAAACATAACACTATTAAACATGGCAGAGACTCAGGAGGGGTGGTGATATGGTACAAAGAGGAACTATCATCAAATCTATTTGAAATTGAAAGAAAACCAACATATATGTGGCTGAAATTAAACAAAAACACCATTGAATGTAATAATGACATATACATTTGTGCGGCCTACATTCCCCCTTTAGAGTCACCATACTTCGATGACAATTTATTTGAAATTCTCCATTCGGAGATCAGGCATTACCAGGCCCAGGGTAATGTCCTACTGATCGGAGATTTAAATGCCAGAACAGGATCAGAGAATGATATCGTGGATTCTGCTGGCAACAGCCACATTTTCAGAACATCCTCTGTCTACCTTAACCCCACCACTACCCAAAGAAACAGTCTTGATTATACTGCAAACAAAAATGGCAAAGAGTTAGTGCACCTCTGTCGATCCTTAGGTCTGTACATGCTTAATGGAAGGATTAGAGGGGACTCTTTAGGGAGGTTCACTTGTTGTTCAGCTCTTGGGACTAGTGTAGTCGATTATGCAATCACTGACATGGACCCCTCCTTCATTAGTGCATTCACTGTCAGACCACAGTCACCACTTTCTGATCACTGTCAGATAAATGTATACTTAAAAAGAAATGGACAAAAGATAGCCAAAGAACCCGAGCCCTGCAAAACATTTCAGCTGAACAAAACGTTCAAATGGGCTCATGACAGTGATGTAAAATTTAAAACGGCAATCAGTTCACCGGAGACTACTAACCTGATTAAAAACTTTCTCTCAAAAACATTCCAACCAAACCAATCTGGCATAAATATAGCTGTAACCCAAATTAACAAAATATATTATAAATCAGCCAACAAAGCAGGTCTCAAAAACAAAAGTCAGAAATCTGGCCTGAGACCCCAAAAAGAAACATGGTTTGATGAGGACTGCAGAAGTGTCAGAAAAAAATTAAGACACTTGTCCAACCAAAAACACCACGAACCACACAATTTGGAAAATCGTCAAAACTACACTGAAACACTGAGAGAATATAAAAAGATTTTAAGACACAAAAAATTTAATCATTATAATCAAACCCTCAGAGAAATTGAGGACTCTATTGAAAAAAATCAGTTCTGGGAACAATGGCACAAATTGAGCAACAGGAGCACACAACATCTGGCTATACAAGACTGTAATACCTGGAAAACACATTTTGAAAACTTATATAAACAAATATCACCAAACAATCTCAATTTCGAACAGAACAAAATCAAAGAAAAACTAAAAATCCTAGAATCAACTATCAAAAACAATCAGAACCCACTTGACTACCAAATCTCAATTAAAGAATTAGAAGACAAAATTAAAAAACTGAAACCAAGAAAAGCTTGTGGCCATGACAGCATCAGGACAGAGATGCTTAAACACAGCACCGCTGAGCTGCAGCTGGCCCTGCTCAAATTGTTCAATCTCGTTCTCCAAGCTGGCTGCTTCCCTGAGAACTGGAGCTGGGGCTTATTTCCCCAATACACAAGAGTGGAGACAAACTAGACCCAAATAACTACCGAGGCATTTGTGTAAGCAGTAATCTGGGGAAGGTTTTCTGCAGTATTATTAACGCCCGAATACTGACCTTCCTTACCGAACACAATGTCTTGAGTAAAGGACAAATTGGCTTTCTACCAAACCACCGAACTACTGATCATATTTACACCCTACACACCCTAATTAATCAACATGTACACCAACAAAAGAAAAAAAAAATGTTTACATGCTTTATTGACTTTAAAAAAGCATTTGATTCAATTTGGCAGGAAGGTTTATATTATAAAATTCTCCAAAGCGGTGTAGGGGGTAAAGTATATGACATAATTAAATCAATTTATACAAATAATAAATGCGGAATAAAAATTGGCAATAAAAGGACTGATCTCTTCACTCAAGGGCGAGGGGTTAGGCAGGGATGTAACTTGTCCCCTACTCTATTTAATATCTATATAAATGAGTTAGCGGTGTTATTGGAACAATCTACAGCCCCTGGCCTAACACTAAACAAGAAGGAAGTTAAATTCCTCCTCTATGCAGATGACCTGGTGCTGCTGTCGCCCACTGAACAGGGGCTACAACAGCATCTGGACCTGCTAGAGCAGTACTGCCAGAACTGGGCCCTGACAGTAAACCATAAAAAATCTAAAATAATGATCTTCCAAAAAAAGGCAAGATCTCAGGAAAGCAGACACACGTTCAGTCTAGGAAACGCCGCCCTAGAACACACCCTGTCCTATAATTACCTGGGTCTGAAAATTAGCGCCTCAGGAAACTTTGGTCTGGCAGTGAATTCACTGAAAGAAAAGGCTTGCAGAGCCTTCTATGCAATCAGAAAAAAATTCTTCCAGATTGACATTCCAATCAGAATCTGGTCAAAAATATTTGACAGTGTAATCCTACCAATTGCTCTGTATGGAAGTGAAGTATGGGGTCCACTCAGTCAACAGGACTACATTAGATGGGAGAAGCATCCAATTGAAGCCCTACATGCAGAATTCTGCAGAACAATTTTAAACATCCAACAAAAAACACCAAACAATGCATGCAGGGCTGAATTAGGACGATTCCCATTGATTATAAACATACAAAAAAGGTCACTCAAATTCTGGATGCATCTGAAATCAAGTCCCAAAACAACACTGCAGTTCCACGCATTTCAAACCCAAGAGCTGAACCCGAAAAGAGTCCACTAAGTCAGCTGGTACTGAGACTAACTAATCATCTCACATCTAACAAGAACATCTCTCAGGCCAGCACTGCTTCACAAACACAAATCAGAATAAACCAAATTGCTAAACAAAATAAAACCATTTATCTGGAACATTGGAACAACCAAACCAAAACACAAAACAAGCTTACTTGCTACCTGGCCCTAAAACGAGAATACAAATTGGCTGAATATCTTGTAACTGTCCGAGATATGAAGCAGAGACGACTCCTTACCAAGTACAGACTCAGTGACCACAACCTAGCCATTGAAAAAGGTAGACATAAAAAGTCCTGGCTACCAAAAGAACAGAGGATATGTGGTCACTGTATGACAGGTGAGGTTGAAACGGAGGTGCACTTCCTTCTAAAATGTGAAAAATACAAAAATATCAGAAAAAAATATTTTAATAAATTTAAAAAACATATCCCCAACTTTCTCCACCTAGAAGAGAGCAACCAACTACCGATAGTCTTGGGAGAGGGAACAACTGCACATATTGCAGTGAAATATGTGTCTGAATGTCACATACTCAGAGACAGTGAGTGACAAAACAAACACACACACACACACACACACACACACACACACACACACACACACACATATTAAATTTACCTGTTATATAAACTGTTATTATTAGAATAGCTTGTTATTAGTATGTTAGAAAGATGTGTCTAATTATATGTATGTATGTATATATACATGTGTATATACGTGTGTATGAATATGCATGTGCATGTATATGTGTGTATATATATGTATATATAGATTTATTATTGTTAATTATTATCCTTAATTTTTTTAAATTTATTATTATTATTATTTTTTTTTTTTTTTTTATATAATAATCATATTACTGTGTTATTTTCATCTGTTTTAACATGTTCCTTGCCATGCTTTGGCAATACAAATGCAAATTTTGTCATGCCAATAAAGCAATTTGAATTTGAATTTGAATTTGAGAGAGAGAGACATAGACATACAGGAGAGAGAGAGAGAGAGACAGAGAGAGAGACACAGAGAGAGAGAGAGAGAGAGAGAGAGAGAGAGAGAGAGAGAGAGAGTGTGAGAGAGAGACATAGACATACAGAGAGAGAGAGACACAGAGAGAGAGACAGAGAGAGAGAGAGAGAGAGAGTGTGAGAGAGAGACATAGACATACAGAGAGAGTGAGAGAGACAGAGAGAGAGAGAGACATACAGAGAGAGAGAGAGAGAGAGAGACAGAGAGACACAGAGACACAGAGAGAGAGACAGAGAGACACAGAGAGAGAGACAGAGAGAGAGAGAGACAGAGAGAGACAGACATACAGAGAGAGACATAGAGAGAGAGAGACACAGAGAGACAGAGAGAGAGTCTCAGGCAGGGCCGTACCCTCAGGGCTCTCCACCTGCACGGTGGGCTCTGCTGCGGCGTCCTCAGCCTGAGCGGGGGGCGGCGGCGGCCTCGGTGGGCGCGGCGGGGCCTGGGTGACCACGGGGGGCTCCGTCTCCAGCGGGGCGGGGGCGGGCTCGGTGGGGGGGGCGGCGGGCGCTTCGGTCACCTCGGCCTCCGGCTCCGGTGGCACCTCCGCGGCCGCCTCAGTGGGGCCTCGGCCGGACGTCCGGGGGCCCCTCCGTCACCTCCGGGGCCACAGGGGCCACCGGGGCGTCCGTGACCTCCGGGGCCACCACGGCCGGGGCCTCGGTGACGTCGGCTTCAGGGGGCACCACCTGCTCCTCGGTCTCTGCGGGTTCCTCCGCGGGCGCGGGTTCTGCCGGGACGCCCGCGGTAACCACCGGCGCCTCCTCCGTCTCCTGGGCGACGGCGGTGGGCTCAGCCGCCACTGCTGCCTCCGTCACGGCGGCCTCCTCCAGCGCTGAGGCCGGAACCAGAGTGCCTGAGGAGAGGACAACGCCGTCACAACTCCCGCTACAGAACCTGCCAGCCAATCACCACACCCCACTCTACAGAACCAGCCATCACCACACCCCACTCTACAGAACCACAAGCCACCACACCCCACTCTACAGAACTACCAGCCACGATACACCACTCTACAGAACCACCAGCCAATCACCACACTCCACTCTACAGAACCAGCCAATCACCCCACCCCACTCTACAGAACCAGCCAATCACCATACCCCACTCTACAGAACCACCAGCCACCACACCCCACTCGACAGAACTACCAGCCAATCACCACACCCCACTCTACAGAACTACCAGCCAATCACCACATCCCACTCTACAGAACTACCAGCCAATCACCACACCCTACTATACAAAACTACCAGTGAGGTCACTCTCAGGCTTATATAATGATGATAAGCGTGAAATGAATGAGTGTGAACTAGAAACCATGACAATAACAAGCTATTGTTTGGTCACAGCCAGACCAGAGAAGGCTTGTTAATTGTAATTGGTAGCTGGTCATTTCAAGCTGGTCAAGCTAGATTTTACACCAGGGAAGGCAACTACCGTCAGCAAAAGGCGAGAGATTGGTGTTTTGAGCAGAGAAAATCACCCCGATAGTGATCCAAAGGGCAGCTATTGCTGCCATTTGAATAATTTTTTGTGGTGCCCTCCATGCTCAACTGATTTTTCAGCAATTTACATATTTTTAGCCCTGGGGTTTTCCCCATGGGGACTGCAGAGCAGCTTAGAGCTGCATGCTTTTTCCATGATCTTCAGCAGCAGAAATCGGAGGCTCGTCTAAAAACAGGCAGTGAGGCGTCCATCTCGAGCGGTACTGCCCGAACGCAAGAACAACCAGACCCAGTGTTTAAAAAAGCGGCAAAAAAACCCAACCGCCACCAGGCATTCCAGAACCCTCCGCTCATACCTGGCAGAGCGGCCGTCCCGCGACTGTTTCCTTTGGAAGGGCACGTTTACCCCTGGAGAACGCCCTGCTTTTACCCCCCCCCCCCCTGCCCCCTCCCTAAAAAATAACGGCTCGAGGAGTCAGGAAGCACTGACCTGGCAGCATAATGCCGCCAGGCCACGCCCCCTTAAGGGCGGAGTCCTGCCTCGTACCCTGCCTTGTCACTCAGCCCTGCCCTGACCCCGCCCTTTCTGCCGCGCAGCCCTGGCGTGCCCCGGCGCTCGCCTCATTTCCTGTCCGTGCCCTGCGCCCCACCCCCACACCCTGACGAAGCAGGACCTGCAGGGAGGAGGCCCAGCTCCTCCAGATCTTCAACGGGAGGGGAGAAGAAGAAGAACGGTGCCCTGTGTAACCACGGCGACTTCCAGAGGCCCAGGCTCAGTTTTTAACCTCCCGGGACCCCGCGTCCTCAAAATGAGGACATTACATTTCGGCTTCCCAGAGCTCTACGCAGTCCTCCTCTTAACACAAGGGACATTCGAAAAAAGATAACATTTATATTTTGAAAATATTTTCACTCCAACGTATTTCTGTCACCCAAGACGCAAATTATGTCAAATAGTTGGTTAAAGGGTGACATCGCAATGAGGGAGGGAAAAAGACTTAAAACAGGGGAGCTTCACCACAAGCAGCGGTCAGTCACACACCATCAGCAGGAAGACAGTCACCTGCAGGAGCTGAGAGAGACAGCAGTTTTCACGTACTGGTGCTTTTACGGAACACCACGAGCGGCGTTCAGTCGGACATCATCAGCAGAAAGACAGCGGTCTTTAGGTGGCGGTGTTTACACAGAATAGCACGGTGTTGCTCAGGAGTGCACACAGCGGCACTTTCTCAGGGCGGCAGGATGTCGGCGAATCAAACATCCCTCAGATCTGCCAGCAGAGTTCTGGATGCTGGATGATGTTTGCAGAAGGCAGACAAAGCAACATCCTTTCCCTGGAACGGCCTTTCACTTCTGTTCTTTTGATTTACAGAACCTTTAAAAATCTGGTTAAAGAACAGGAATCGACAATGAAGCCAATCACGTTACCCATGTTACTGATACAGGTGTGTTTGACACACCAAAACAGTCATTTCAGTAAAATTTAAACATAAGGTACATTCCCACTAAAGTATTTGCCGTGGAGATGTTCATCTTATTTTATTTTATTTTTTCTTTTAACTTTTGAGGACTTTCGCGTGACTGACAATGATGTGTTTTGAAAAGAGCACGACACAAATGAAAAAATATCCGAATAACATGTTGTCATTCTTGGGAGTCGCTGTCCTCACTAAGAAAGAAAAACATTTTTTTGTTCTTTGTCATTCCTGAATCCAAACAAGATGTCAGAGATCACACACGCACGGAAATGACACCAGAGCACCACAGCTGCTGAGGAAACAAAATGGCCACCCGGGCGTGGCCAAGTTCACCGACTGAACAACGGTGGGATCCCCACTGAGCGAAACCTTGAATTTTTGGAAAAGACCCTCAGCCATCCTGGAGTTAAAGGTCACGTCTGTTATTGAGAACCAAAAACCCAGCTTCCTACAGATAGTACCAGACCTGGAGTCAAATAGTGTTTGTTTTGGATTCAAATCCTTTTCTGTGCCCTATTGATCTTGTCTGGTGCATTTGAGCCTGCAAGGAGGAACAGATGGTCAGGGATCATTTAATTTATTCCAAAGCACCAGGTAAGCTTAGTCAAATGCAGAAATGTATTTCAGCCCAGGTCTGGACAGCACTGTGCTAACTTTCTGGAGCCAAAAGTGAACTTTGGAACAGGATCGATGTCACCGTAGAGTGGTGGAGAGGCCACTCTCAACTACGATCCAGTCACTGTAAAATGGCCGCTGCGGCAGACAGAGCAACCAAAAATCATAACAAGAAAAAAAAGCCCCCGAGGCAGGTCCCGCTCCGAAAAGGGCAGATTATATTTAGGATGAGTGAATTTCTTTGTGATTCCCCCCATTGTCCCGCGGCGTGCTGAACGGAGGGCTGTTTTTCACGGTGTCCCAGAGTGCCAGCCGGTCCCCCTCTGCGACGCGGGCCGATGGCTCGGGGCTCTTCATTAGCGCCCGGCACAGAGTAAATATTTAGAGGAGCGGAGGGAGGGAGGGAGGGAGGGAGGGAGGGGGTTAAAGTGCCGCTCGTACGTGTGGAATGTCTGGAGAGCGAGCGGCCGGCACTTTAGGGAGCGGTGCTTCTGCACTGCTCTGCGCCCCCCTCTCTAATGTCACCGTGCTTTTCTACAGAGCCGCGGCAACAATACTGTCATTATGGCCCCCGCTCCCACAATCACCTCCGAGCGCCGCTTCCTTCCCTTTCCCCTGCTCCTGCAGCTGCGCACTGTGAGGAGGGGAGAGGGGCTGTGTCTCTCTCTCTCTCTATATATATATATATTCATATATATATCTCTATATCTCTCTCTCTCTCTATATACAAACATATATATATCTCTATATCTCTCTCTCTCTCTCTCCTTCTCGCTCCCTCTCTGTATTCCCCTCTCCACCACTCTTTCACTCCCCCTCTATGTCTATGTCTCTATCTCTCTCTCCCTCTCTCTCTCCCTATATCTCTCTCCTTCTCTATCCCTCTCTCTCTCTGTCACTCTTCCCCTCGCTCCCCCTCTCTCAGGGCCCACCCCGCTCCTCTCCATATGGAGGCTCCCAGCTTGCGATAAGGGCCTGGGAATGTGGCAGATTCAGGGAGGATGGGAGCAAAATGGTGAGAGGGGGGGAGAAGAGAGAGAGAGAGAGGGGCGAGAGAGAGAGGGGGAGAGAGAGAGAGAGAGAGAGGGGGAGAGGGAGAGAGAGAGAGAGGGGGAGAGGGAGAGAGAGAGAGGGGGAGAGGGAGAGAGAGAGAGGGGGAGAGAGAGAGAGGGGAGAGGGAGAGAGGGGGAGAGGAGAGAGGGGGAGGGGGGGAGGGAGAGAGGGGGAGAGGGGAGAGAGAGGGGGGGGACAGCGTGTTTCCTGTGAGTAATGTGCCAGCCTTTTCCTCTCCTCCTCTCTCACCCTGTCCAAACATCCCTCCTTCAAACATCCCCCATTCCTCCATCACGTTACCAAACCGCGCTCTGGCACAACCGAACGGCAGATGTGTGTGTGTCACCGTCTCCAAATATCACCGC
>NC_083769.1:45546180-45548680 GCF_963514075.1 Conger conger
AAGGGTGACATCGCAATGAGGGAGGGACTTAAAACAGGGGAGCTTCACCACGAGCAGTGGTCAGTCACACATCATCAGCAGGAAGACAGTTACCTGCAGGAGGCTGAGAGAGACAGCAGTTTTCACGTACTGGTGCTTTTACAGAACACCACGAGCGGCGTTCAGTCGGACATCATCAGCAGAAAGACAGCGGTCTTTAGGTGGCGGTGTTTACACAGAATAGCACGGTGTTGCTCAGGAGTGCACACAGCGGCACTTTCTCAGGGCGGCAGGATGTCGGCGAATCAAACATCCCTCAGATCTGCCAGCAGAGTTCTGGATGATGTTTGCAGAAGGCAGACAAAGCAACATCCTTTCCCTGGAACGGCCTTTCACTTCTGTTCTTTTGATTTACAGAACCTTTAAAAATCTGGTTAAAGAACAGGAATCGACAATGAAGCCAATCACGTTACCCACGTTACTGATACAGGTGTGTTTGACACACCAAAACAGTCATTTCAGTAAAATTTTAACATAAGGTACATTCCCACTAAAGTATTTGCCGTGGAGATGTTCATCTTATTTTATTTTATTTTTTCTTTTAACTTTTGAGGACTTTCGCGTGACTGACAATGATGTGTTTTGAAAAGAGCACGACACAAATGAAAAAATATCCGAATAACATGTTGTCATTCTTGGGAGTCGCTGTCCTCACTAAGAAAGAAAAACATTTTTTTTGTTTCTTTGTCATTCCTGAATCCAAACAAGATGTCAGAGATCACACACGCACGGAAAATGACAGCCAGAGCACCACAGCTGTCTGAGGAAACAAAATGGCCACCCGGGCGTGGCCAAGTTCACCGACTGAACAACGGTGGGATCCCCACTGAGCGAAACCTTGAATTTTTGGAAAAGACCCTCAGCCATCCTGGAGTTAAAGGTCACGTCTGTTATTGAGAACCAAAAACCCAGCTTCCTACAGACAGTACCAGACCTGGAGTCAAATAGTGTTTGTTTTGGATTCAAATCCTTTTCTGTGCCCTATTGATCTTGTCTGGTGCATTTGAGCCTGCAAGGAGGAACAGATGGTCAGGGATCATTTAATTTATTCCAAAGCACCAGGTAAGCTTAGTCAAATGCAGAAATGTATTTCAGCCCAGGTCTGGACAGCACTGTGCTAACTTTCTGGAGCCAAAAGTGAACTTTGGAGCAGGATCGATGTCACCGTAGAGTGGTGGAGAGGCCACTCTCAACTACGATCCAGTAACTGTAAAATGGCCGCTGCGGCAGACAGAGCAACCAAAAATCATAACAAGAAAAAAAGCCCCCGAGGCAGGTCCCGCTCCGAAAAGGGCAGATTATATTTAGGACGTGAGTGAATTTCTTTGTGATTCCCCCCATTGTCCCGCGGCGTGCTGAACGGAGGGCTGTTTTTCACGGCGCTAAACGTGTCCCAGAGTGCCAGCCGGTCCCCCTCTGCGACGCGGGCCGATGGCTCGGGGCTCTTCATTAGCGCCCGGCACAGAGTAAATATTTAGAGGAGCGGAGGGAGGGAGGGAGGGAGGGGGTTAAAGTGCCGCTCGTACGTGTGGAATGTCTGGAGAGCGAGCGGCCGGCACTTTAGGGAGCGGTGCTTCTGCACGCTCTGCGCCCCCCTCTCTAATGTCACCGTGTTTTTCTACAGAGCCGCGGCAACAATACTGTCATTATGGCCCCCGCTCCCACAATCACCTCCGAGCGCCGCTTCCTTCCCTTTCCCCTGCTCCTGCAGCTGCGCACTGTGAGGAGGGGAGAGGGGAGAGGGGCTGTGGCTCTCTCTCTCTCTCTCTATATATATATACATATATATCTCTATATCTCTCTCTCTCTCGCTCTCTCTCTATATATATACATATATGTCTCTCTCTCTCTTTATATATATACATATATATATATCTATATCTCCCTCTCTCTCTCTCTCTCTCTCCTTCTCGCTCCCCCTCTGTATTCCCCTCTCCACCACTCTTTCACTCCCCCCTCTATGTCTCTATCTCTCTCTCCCTCTCCCTCTCTCTCTCTCCCTATATCTCTCTCCTTCTCTATCCGTCTCTCTCTCTGTCACTCTTCCCCTCGCTCCCCCTCTCTCAGGGCCCACCCCGCTCCTCTCCATATGGAGGCTCCCAGCTTGCGATAAGGGCCTGGGAATGTGGCAGATTCAGGGAGGATGGGAGCAAAACGGTGAGAGGGGGGGAGAGAGAGAGGGGGAGAAGGGGAGAGAGAGAGAGAGAGGGGGAGAGGGAGAGAGAGAGAGAGAGGGGGGAGGGAGACAGAGAGGGGGGGGAGAGGGAGAGAGAGAGAGAGGGGGAGAGGGAGAGAGAGAGAGGGGGAGAGGGAGAGAGGGGGAGAGGGAGGGAGAGAGGGGGGGGACAGCGTGTTTCCTGTGAGTAATGTGCCAGCCTTTTCCTCTCCTCCTCTCTCACCCTGTCCAAACATCCCTCCTTCAAACATCCCCCATTCCTCCATCACGTTACCAAACCGCGCT
>NC_083769.1:45553680-45583680 GCF_963514075.1 Conger conger
CTTCACTCACACACACACACACGCACGCACACGCTCACAACATGTACCCTTTAAAGTTTCTCAGCTTTTCTTTTTGAAAAAAAATTTTTTTCTTTTTTTTTTCTTAAAAGATTTCGAAGAACGGAGCTGGAGCGAGGAGTCGGAGAGGCGGAGGAGAGGCGGAGGAGCGCAGCCTGCTGGAACGAGTGCGGGGATGGAAAGAGAGCGACTGAGAGAGAGGGAGAGAGGGAGCGTGTGCGAGTGAGGGGGGCTGGGCCCTGTAAGGTGGTCTCAGAGACAGCCCCTGCCCCAGCCCAGCCTCCTGATGGGTCGGCCTCTCTCCCTCTCTCTCTCTCTCTCCCTCCCTCTCTCTCCCTCTCTCCCTCCCTCCCTCCCTCTCTCTCACTCCCTCTCTCTCTCCCTCTCTCTCTCCCTCCCTCTCTCTCTCTCTCCTGCGCTGACTGACACACACCAGTCCGGTCCCGTCCCACGATCCAGTCCAGGATTAACCCGCTCCGCGCTGTTTGTGTGAGTGTGTGTGTGTGTGTGTGTTTCTGTGTGTGTGTGTGTGTGTGAGTGGGTGTGTGTGTGTGTGTGTGAGTGGGTGTGAGTGTGTGTGTGTGAGTGTGTGAGTGTGCGTGTCCGTGTGAGTGGGTGTGAGTGTGTGTGTGTGTGAGTGTGCGTGTCCGTGTGAGTGTGTGTGTGTGTGTGTGTGTGTGTGTGTGTGTGTGAGTGTGTGTGTGCGTGTCCGTGTGAGTGTGTGTGTGTGTGTGAGTGTGTGTGTCCGTGTGTGTGTGTGTGTGTGTGTGTGAGTGTGTGTGTGTGTGTCTGTGTGTCTGTGTGTTTGTGTGAGTGTGAGAGTGTGCGTGTGCGTGTGTGTGTGTGTGTGAGTGTGTGTGTATGTGAGTGTGTGTGTCTGTGTGTCTGTGTGAGTGTGAGAGTGTGCGTGTGCGTGTGCGTGTGCGTGTGAGTGTGCGTGTGAGTGTGAGTGTGCGTGTGAGTGTGTGTGTGTGAGAACATACAGAACATTTATAACATGATTCAGGGAGCCGGGCCCCTTCCTCCCCAGCACAGAACGGACAGAAGAAAGGGAAGAAAAGAAAGAAAGGAAGAGGGGGGGGGGGGGGAAACAGGCCGTACAATTCCAGGGAAACGTGTGGAGAACACCAAAAGCAGCCATGATACAGCCCAGCTCCACAAGGGAAGAGTTCATTTAGAAGGGTATTTATTTTATAAAGTATTTACATGTGTGCACACACATACATCCAAACAGACACACACACACACACACACACACACACACAAACACACATATGTACACACATGTACACACCCACTCTTACATTTTTAAGCAAAAATAAAAAATAAATTACAAAAACTTTGATATTTTCATACATTGTTATTTTATATACATTGTTACTTGAACTGTTACTTTTTTTTTTTAGATATGTGAAAATTCAAGATGAAAACATATAAAACTCCTCCTCCTCCTCATATGAAAAGAAACCGTTCTCCTTGCTGAGCACATTACACGCGTTACATAACCCCGAAGAGTCAACAAAGACGCGTGGCGGGAGTTTATTCGCCGCCGGGAGTAATTGAGAAAAGCCTGAGCAGAAACTACACAAACAGAAAGGTTTCAGAGGATTTCCCCATGTTTACATATTAAAATTACATTTATAAAAAAAGAACCTGACACAGCACTGGCTTGCTCCGGGAGTAACGGACAAGTTCCTGTCGGACGGGAGCGCACCGCTCAGCTGAGCAACAGCGACACCTGCTGGATTAAAATGGTCAAGGCTGATGATTCTTACCAATATCCTCCACTCCGTACGATTTGTCATACAAATTTAATCTGATCGAAAACAGTGCTTACGAAAGCAAGCTTAATACACCCAAAGGACAAGTTTTCTAATGAGCATTTTTAAGGACTACACATCCAAATGAATCAAAAACATTTAACATCTTGATTAGAAAATATACATGGACAGAAATTGCTACACACACACACACTGGAAATATAAATATATGTGACATGTGGGTATGTGCATGTATTAGCAGAAACACACACATGTAGAGGCACACTGTATATATAAATGTACATGTGACAGTATTGGTATGTGCATGTGTGTTGAGTATTTATAGAAACACACTCACAGACACATACTGTAATATATACGTGACAGTGTGGGTATGGGCATGTGAGTGAGTAATTAGCGACTCACACACACACGCACGCACACACACACACACACACACACACACACACACACAGTGCCCTCACCTGCTCCTTGACCTGTGTTGTGGGTCCTCTCCCCATGGGTGTGCAATTTCACCTGAAAATACGCAGAACACCACTGCCTGCCAGGGCTGAGAAGCAGGGGGGTGGGTTTGGAAAGGGAAACTGTAGGGACAGCCTGTAGCCTGGTGGCTAAGGTACACAGACTGGGACCCCGAAATGTTTGTGGATCAAGCCTTGATAAGATCCACACAGCTGTTGGGTGTGTGTGTGTGTGTGTGTGTACGTGGCCTTTAGCAAGGCCCTTAACTGCCCCTTAACTGCCCCGTGCTTCGGCTCACCAACTGTAAGGGGCTTTCGATAAAAGCGTCTGGGATCTGTTCCCCTTTGCTCTGCCACTCAGTCAGCTGTAGTCTGTAGCTGTAGGTCAGGTACACGACAGGGACCCGGAAGGTCAACAGTCGAATCCCCGGTGTAGCCATGATAAGATATGAACAGCTGTTGAACCCCACATTGCTCCAGAGGGGATTGTCCCCTGCTTAGCCTAATCAACTTTAAGTAGCTTCGGATAAAAGCGTCAGCTAAATAAGCATTATGGGACCCGGCTCCGGCAGAGGCTCCCAGGGGCCGAGAGGAGCATACCTCCCGGGCGCCCGTTACACTCCCTCACCTCCGGGAGCCCTGTCTGAGCTCACAGGACCGGCCGTGGAACAGCCGAGCAGCCAATTGTCCCATTACTTTCGGTCCCTTAAAAAGTGGGAGGCACATATACAAACTGTTGTAATTCCTACACCGTTCACCTGATTTGGATACCCTTTGTAAATACCCTCAAATTAAAGCTGAAAGTCTGCAGCTAAAAAAGCACATCTTGCTCGTTTCATTTCAAATCCATTGTGGTGGTGTATAGAGCCAAAAAGATGAGAATTGTGTCGATGTCCCAATATTTATGGACCTGACTGTATATGCAGGGTTAAGGGCCAAAAAGCTGTGTGGATCTTATCGCGTCGACACCGGGGCTTGAACCACCGACCTTCTGGGTCCCAGGCCATGTACCTTAGACACTAGTCTACAGGCTGCCCCTACAGCTGAGTGGCAGAGCAAAGGGGAACTGCCTCCTGCGTTATTTTCCCATTTTTAATCCCAGTTTGGCGGCCAGTTGGTACCCTGTTTATTATCAATTCCCGTGTGCTGCTGAGGAAACACGGTCACAACCCTGCCCCCTGGTGGCCACAGTGAGAACAACATGCCTTCTTCACGCCGCACCGTCTCAAGCCGTGCCTCTCGTCTCCACACTGTATTTACACACACACACTCCAGACAGAGGATACACACAGAGACCTAACACACCACACACGGCAACAAAAAAACACACAACACAAGTATCAGCCCGTGATTCCACAGTGAAGTTAACATTTTATTTTTTGGAAGTGCCATTCATGCATATCAGGGAAGGGGGGTCTGGTAGCAACAATCCTAATGACACTTTCTGGAGTTATTTTACAGCACTAAACCCATACGAAGAGGAGCTGTGTCATTGTATCCGACAGCCAAAGTAATAAACCGTGCAATAACGAAAAAAAAAAAAAAAAACTAAACGAAAACAAAATGAAAACAAAATAACGAAAATAGAAACACAAACAAAAGCAAAAAAACAACAAATACGAGATAAATGAAGTAAAAACAAAATGACAAAAAACAAACAAAAACGTTTTTTTTTATAAACACTGAAACACTGACTTCAGAACGGCAGTACAGGTAAAAGGTAGTGTGACACAGAGCCAATGCCGTTTCATCACATATATACAATATAGATATGTACAGACTATCTCCCTCTGCGCGAACAATAACAAAATACTCTGTGTTTCCCCGGAAACCCCGCCTCCTCTCGCGATGCCCCGCCCACCCGCAGGAGAAAAAGGAGAATTGAAAAGGCGTATTTACAATAAGCACAACAGCACACCAACACTGAATAAAATAGACCTCAAACACCAGGACTTGTTGGCAGATTTCTCCCTTAATGTAACACGGATTTTTTTTTTTTTTTTCTTTTACTATTTTTTTTCTGTTTCAATTTCTTTTCATTCATAACTGAAATATTTCCTCGGCATGTTATCATTTCAACTGCTATAGCAAAAAAATTGAATTTATCTTTATAAACATTGCACACATGCGCACACACCCCCACACACACACTCCCCCCCCCCCCCCCCCCCCACACACACACGAGCAAACACACACACACACACACACACACACACAGAATAATCACTGTTAAAGGATCACTGTTAAAAATCGGATCATGATTTGCCTTTTTTTTTTTCTTGTACATCCCGTTCCCTCTCTCTCTCTCTCTCTCTCTCTCTCTCTCTCACACACACACACACACACACACACACACACACACACACACATACTTTCTTCAGTTACACCCTATTCCCTGTCCTCGCCATGTGTTTCTCCCACACAGACACCTGAAGAGGTGGCAGCACGCCCCGTCTCTCTCCCTGCTTGTTGCTGTAGAAACCATACATTGTGCAAAAAAAATAGACTTCTCCTCTCTCCCACCCAACCAAAGGCACCACAGAGCGGATGGCTGATTCTGTGCATTCGGTATTACATCGGCACGGTTTCCCATTTATACAGCGCTATATTTATATCATTTGATGTTTTCTGCAGTGCCGTGATTACAGGAATCCTCAATATTTAGCCTACTGTATTTCTAAATGCATTCCTTATTTAAAAAAAAAACAAAACAAAAAAAAAACACCTCCTGGGGATTGAAATGACTGGCCTACAGCAGTTTGAAACACGTCTGAAAGACAGGTGCGCAGAGGAGAAAAGTATGGCAAAGCATTCATAAGTCTCGAAGGTTAGCTTATTACTTGGCATCATTCATGCACATTTCAATCCAAATGCTTCCAACACCTGCCACTTCACACAAATCTGTTTATATTATCTGGAAAGAAACCGCCAACGTACGGTTAGCCACCTGCTCCACCGGTGTCCTCGACCTCTTTCGATCAAAACGACACCGGCTTTTGCCGTATGCTATATTAGGAACAGCATATAAAGTAAACACTTTTTGTAGAAGATCTATTTGACGCGGCTCGGAAACCTGGGCACGATCGCCACGGAGCTGTTTTAGTGCAGTTCAGACAAACACGACACAACACAACTTGTAAACTGAATGGGAGTGATCGAACAAAGGAGTTACTACAACAGACCGTTCAACAACAAAGGGCTTTTTCTTTGCAAGTACACGAAGGACACAATGTGCTTATTATCCTCAATGTCTACAGACAAATAAAACAGTTGTGCACGTTTTAACAAATCAGATGGCTTACCAAAAGGAAAGAAAAAAAAAAAAAAAAAAAAGTAACAAAGAATCACTAGTGTTAAAGAACTACGGAGGCCGTTCTTTACTGTTGGTCGTCCATTCGGAGGGTTAAACAAACTGACTGAATCTAGATCTGCTGCACTGTCGATTTATTATGCTTTACGTTTATTTAGGAACCAAGACTCGCGCGCTCTGCCGAGTTATGCGAAGACGGCCGTTTCCATGGAATTGAGATTGAGGTGAAGCTCAGCCAATCAGACACGCTGTCATAAACACACGGTTACGCAGTTGCTCTTGGAGATTGTCATCGTTGCGGGGTGTTTTAGAAGAGCGTTATTAATTCCACACCCTGTGCCTCTGTCTCCCGGAGGAGAGAGAGAGAGACTGCAGCACCCAATCACTCACACAACTGACGGGCACATTCAGAAGGACGAGTGTTGCGGAGAGCACGCGGCCGCACACTCAGATCACACTCCATAAAGCAGGGAGATGAGCTCAAAAGGCATCAGTTTTGGGCGCGACCCGAGTGTGTGGCCATTCACTTTGAAAAGACACACCAAGGGAATGAAACAAAAACTAAATAAATTAAAATTGAACAATCAAATCAGAGCGTCCAATCAGCAAGCTAAAGGGGGCGCACATAGCATGAAGGAGACGTGTGCGTCTGCTTTGCGTGCATGTGACTTTGCGTGTCTGTGTGCTCAAGATAACCGCTTAACACTCCCTCCCCCTCTTAAATTCAGTTTGTGCTTTCATGGGGGACGATTGTGGCACAGAGGATTACATAATATCCTGCATAACACATGATAACGTAAAGTTCAAACCCACAGGGGGAGTAACAGCGCCCCCGTCTGGCCACATTCAGTACAGCAGGACTGCTGGAGGGAGGCGTGGCAGTAAGGGAGGTGCAGAGAGGTACACAGCCCCATGGTTACGGGAGACAGGAAGTCAGTACCTCTCACTTCCTGGATACCATGCAGGAAGGAAAGAGATTCGCTCTCGAGAGGGAAAACAAACGCTGGTTACTTGATCATTTTTTTCTTGCGTGGTTGGTTCTTTGACTGATGGAATAAGTTACGTTATGTTTACTCAATTTCACTGTTGGACAAGGTCGAGCCATTTCTCTGATTAGTAGTGTTCTCTTCTGTGTTTCTGTACTGTACCTTTCTTACACAAACAGCCACAGGATGGCGCTACATTTTAAAACCTCTGATTGTTATGAGAAAGGCTAAGTTTGGACTGAAACCGCCGGAGTCAGCCAGCGACCAACATGCGCTGCGTTATGCCCTAACCCCCCACCTGCACACACAGCAACCCCCCAAAAATGTTCTCCCTGCGGGGTAGCAGAGCTGTGCTAATTACGCAGTGGGTAAATACCCCGGGTGTGAACAGCTCAGGGGCCAGACCAGCGTCAGCAACAGGGCACAGCTATGAACCAACAGACAGGGGGTCAAACCACTGGGGTTCTGCACCGACGCCATTAAAACTTGCCATTAGAACTTCCATGTAAAATTTGGTGCCTTTTGCAAGTGCAGCGTTTTCTTTAACCGAAGGTCTTGTGCTTTTTCAGAAGGACAGCTCTGTGAGCGGGGGGGGGGGGTTGTATGTTAGCCTTGTGCTTTGTTAAATGAGCGATCAGTAATTAGGCACTGAACTGTAGCCAGATAGGGAGCAATGAAGCAACGACATCACGATATCACTCAAACAGCTACCTTCGTATAGTACCATAGCAACCAAACTGCAGTAAACTTCCCGCAAATGAGGTTTCGATAGCAAGCCGTCAATTATTACAGCTACGATGTCACACAGTTATGATGTCACGCCCTGACTGGCTACAGTGTTAGCAGTGAGGAGCTGGGAGTCTTGGAGCCAATCAGGAGCCAGCAGTGGCAGCGGGCAGGATGGGAGAAACACCGATTGGCCGGTCTCTCAGCGGGGAGTCGATACGAGGCCACGCCGTTTGATTTCCCCTGCCTGCTTGTGCATTCAGAGGCTGGGCAGAGCACATCCATCGCCCTGTCTGTTCATAAACACATTTCATTTAGCCGCGGTCGGAGTGCCGATGCCCACGGACGTGCCCAGACACAGCCCTCCTGGAGCGGCGGTCCCGCAGAACCCCAGAAGAGCACGGTCAGGGCCGCGTCTTCACCGGGAGAAAACACAAGCGTTAAAAATGTTAAAACCATTTTAAAAATATAAACTTTCATCTAAAAAGATTGGGCGGTTTTTATATATATATTTTTTTAAGCAACTCCCAGACGGCCATTCTTGAAATGTTCGAGTTAAAATGTCACCCCGTTAGACAGCACACCAGAGATACTCTGTGTGTGTTCTGTAATTCTGTTAAAAGTATCATAAATTATATAATTCGAAGACATTTTCTTATGGTGTACGAATACACTGTAGGTCACTACAAGTCCGACACTGAAAAACGGATGCTGGCACAGACTCGGCTGATAAAACCTTCGTGCCACGCCTCGGTGGGTGTTTCCCAGCACTCAGGACCCCCCCAACTGCCCGTGACTGGCACCTCGTTCCACGCAGCCCAGTTCCACTACCCGGACCGTGTCACTTCCTGTCGGCCGTGTCACTTCCTGCTCCCTGCACACTCCCTGCTCTCCAGAGGCATCCAGCACCCACAACGCTTGTTTAAAAAAAAAAAAAAAAACACACGTAACACAAGATTAACAAACACGTCCGAGTGGCAACTGAGGCCTTTGTCAGTCAACACAGGCAGGATAACAAGCTCAACAAGTCGACCAAAAACCACACGATAGTTAAGAAGCTCGAGAGAGCTCTGTTGAAAAAGAGAAATAGTGGATTTTGAGGGGGAGAGGGGGCGGGGGCGGGGGAGTAGGGGAGGGCTGGGTTGTCATTGGTTCACTTGCCATGGAGACGGCGAAAGCCATCGCGTCATCTCTGTCCTCCTAAATATGATTGTCTTCAAAGTAACTTTCGGTTTGTTTATTATTTTTTTTTGTTCATTTTTTTTTATTTCTTGATTTTTCTGTAAAAAGGTTGGGGATCAGGAGCCTGCACGTGTGACGTCTCCCTGCCCCAGATTGTCTCCCTCCGGCGGGGTGCAGTCCGTTACCCCCCGCGCCGGGCCCGGGCCGGGCCGGCTACACGATGGAGTCCCAGTCGAAGTCGTCCTGGATGTCGTCTGCAGGCAGGCGGCGCATCTGGAAGGTTCCAGGAGAGATCATGTGCTGCTGGTTCATCTGCGGGTGGTGTCCTGAGGGGAGAGGAGGGCACGTCACACATTACACACACACACACACACACACACACACACACACACACACACACATATACACACACACACACACACCCACACACACATATACACACACACACACACCCACACCCACACACACATATACACACACACACACACACACACACATATACACACACACACACACACACACACACACACACACACACAAGACACGGACAGACACCCACACACAAGACATGGACAGACACACACACACACACACACACACACACGGACAGACACACACACACACACACACACACACACACACGGACAGAGACACAGAGACACGGAGACACACACACACACATACTCACTCACACACACGGACAGAGACACGGACACACACACACACACTCACACACACACACACACACACACGGACAGAGACACAGACACACACACACACACACACACACACACAAACTAGAGCTTATACGCGCACACACACATAAAGCTGATTTATTGATTTCATTAACTGTACCAAAACAATTTATGCTCACAAAGGTTACATTTTGGAAGGCAGGCTGCTAAATCTGCAGCCATTTTAAATCTATCCAGCTCCACAGGCCCGGAGAAGAGGTCCAGGGGAGGCTCTGTCTGGGAGAGGGTAAAATGGATCCTGTCTGTAAGAGCGGACACACCCACAACAACGCCACAATCTCTCCAGGCTCAAGTTCAACCACCGAGGGGGAAAGTTTGGTGGAGTTTCCATAGGAAACGGCTGGTTACAGCGCAATTCTTTAAATGAGCACAAAATGTTGTGATATATTAAAATCGTAGCGATTTCCTAAGCACCAGAAAGCTGCTGTGTGGTTTATCGCACAGAAAACTGGATTAAAACCTGGATTTGCACTTTTATTTAATGTAATTGCCAAGAAGCCCATGGCTAACAACAGCTAACACCAATAGCCTAGAAAATGAAATCTTTAACACCGCTTCTGCAATGTGATGGGGTAGTCTGGTTATTTAGTCTACTTCTCACGGTTATGGATCATAAATGTAGTTGACGTGGAATTTAATTAATATTTTAATTAAATTATAATTTAATTTAAGACAGAAAAGATGTCAGGGAGTGATGACCTCAGGCGACTGAACTGGATCATCTGGCCTCTCTGTAACTGCATAAGGACAGCACTCGAGTCCTGTTGGGTTTATTTCTGCCGAAAATACCTCTCCCGGTCTTTAAATATAACGATTGAATGACATTTGCTGACATTATTATTTATTAAAATAGCGATTATCTTCGGCGGCAGACATAGGTTTCCGCTCTCCCCTTCGGAACGCTGCATCTACAGGCCTGTGGATCCGGGGGGGGGGGGGGGGGCAGACAGTACCTGTCAGGGTGGGCCCTGCACTGCTCATGGGGGGCATGTGTGGGTACCCCGGGGGCCCCATCATGGGGGACATGGCTTGTCTGGTGTCCATGTAGAGATTTCCTAAAGCAGGAACGGCCAGAATGAGAAAAGAGAACTCACACACATACACACAAACATTACAATTCACTATTTAGGGTCTACAATTCATAAAATATGTCTATGAATTTGGACCCAAATATATTTCAGTTGGCTTTTGATGTTGTTCACAAGAGTAGCAGAGAGTATGCCAGTAGTAGACCACACAACCTCCCGTCTTTGGGCTTTTTGCTCTCCCGGTGACTGAGATCCATTAGGTTGGTGGTTCAAGCCCCGGTGTAGCCACAATAAGATCCGCACAGCCGTTGGGCCCTTGAGCAAGGCCCTTAACCCTGCATTGCTCCAGGGGGAATTGTCCCCTGCTTAGTCTAATCAACTGTAAGACACTTTGGATAAAAGTGACAGATAAATAACATGTAATGCTCGTCACTTATGCCAAAGCATTTGACATTTCTTGTTTCACACCAAAGCAGATCTTACTCTTCAGATTCATCATGTAACCAAAGACCACAGTGAAGTTTACATGAGACTTGAGGACGTTCAGAAAGGATCCTGCTCTCCTGTAGCTACAGACCGTTCACCAGTTTGCGTTTGCGCTGTCTGGTCCCGGGCTATGCGCAGAGCAGAGGCACGGCCACAGTTCACAGACGGGAGGCTCATTAACTTCAAATGGGGCTGACGCCAGACGAGAGAGGTGCAGGAGAGCGCTGCCAAAAACAGCCTGGTCCCGGGGAATTCAGCGGCCTCTTTGATGATGAAAACTGTTGTTTGTGGGTTTTAGTTATCAGGGGAGAGGAGGAGAAGAGAGAGGGCGTGCTGTGTGGCTGAGAGGGCAGTCTGTGGCAGGGGGTGGTCTGTAGCGTCGTGGTTAAAGTAAATCACTGGGCCACGCAAGGTCGGTGGTTCTAATGTAGCCACAATAAGATCCGCACAGCCGTTGGGCCCTTGAGCAAGGCCCTTAACCCTGCATTGCTCCAGGGGAGGATTGTCTCCTGCTTAGTCTAATCAACTGTACGTCGCTCTGGATAAGAGCATCTGCCAAATGCCAATAATGTAATGTAATGTAATGTAATGTGGCAGAAAGGGCGGTGTGTGGCAGAACGCAGTCTGCTCTGACCATAGACTGCAGAAAAACATGGACCAGGTGCCAGCTACATCACCCACAGACTATCCACGGGCTAGTGAGACCGCGCAACTCAAGGAACTGAACCCCGGCGCCGCCATTTTGTACAGTTTGGCGGCAGAGACTGCGCAGTAGGGAAGCAGATGCGGCTCCTCCACTCTGCGTGAGAGAGAGCGTGACGTAGTCTGTCCCTGATACGTCCACGATGTATTACAGCACTGTGCCAATAACTTAAAGAAAATTGGCACATGATTGGATGATCTAATTGGAGACAATAGATGAAGAAACTTCGCATTTTGACCGCAATCACACCGTTGTCTGAGTGACCTACACTGGAGCCAGCCGCAGTGGCGGTAGTGAGCACCGTCTCTCAGCACGACCAGGAGAATGATCTTAAAGAAAGAAGCCTGGTTTTGGCCGCTGGGTTCTGACCTGTGTTGATGTGCTGGTTGGGCTTGTTGGGATGCATGGAGCTGTGGCACACAGGTGGCTGCACTGCCCCGTGTGGTGGGATGACTCCAGTGCGGGTGAAGAACTGGTTTATTGAGGAGCAGAGGTCTGCGATTTGGCCTGGGTCCAGGGACCAGTTGTTCAGATCAGCCTGCCTCATGCTCTCCTTTAATCCTGATTCAAACACACAAACGCACCACTCAGCAGCAGGAAAACACATCGTCAAGACTCAGTGTGAATGCTTATTATCAGGGCTTGCACTAGCTGAATAATGACATCAACACAAACTTCAAAAGCCACATAATCGGTGATAAGAAGTTTACAGTAAAACAATATATACATTTCATCAAGATCAAATCGCTCAGACCTTTTGATCGTATTATTCAGCACAATCCACTGAATAGAGATTTAATTAAACACTTAGAGTAAAAGGACCACCAACCGAGTCCAGCTGAGTCATTAGAAACTAAAGAGCTTTTCTTTAAGTGTTACTGAATTACAGATAAAAACACCCCTCTCCCAGAAATTGAGCACAGTAGAGTACACAGAGCAGTCTGTAAGTATTTGGAGAGTTATTAAGTACAATTGTACTATTGTTCCTTTGTCTCTGGACTCCAGCACATTGGATTTGAAAATAAACAATGAATATGATGTTCACCTTTCATTTGAGGGTGTTTGCATCCACAATGGGTGATCCGTGTAGGAATTACATCCATTTCTATACATAATCCCTCCATTTTATGGGGACCAAAAGTAATTGGACAGTTGGTTTCTCAGCTGTTTCTGAAGTCAGATCTGTCTAATTACGTCCTTAGTGCAGCTATAAGAAAGCTTTCAGTATCCAGTCTTGATTCTAGGCTTTTGATTGCCTTTGGAGTCATTGGCATTAGTCAACATGAGCTGTGCCAATGACAGTCAAGGAAGCCATTATGAGGCTGAGAAACAGCCAATGACAGTGAAGCAAGCCATTATGAGGCTGAGAAACAGCCAATGACAGTGAAGCAAGCCATTATGAGGCTGAGAAACAGCCAATGACAGTGAAGGAAGCCATTATGAGGCTGAGAAACAAGAAAATAACAGACAGAGACAAAGGCCAAACAAGACGCTTACACGAACAGCAGCAGATATTTTATTATTTACTTACTCTAGTTCAATTATTCAGTTTGTTCTAGTCTTCTGTTTATTGTAGTTCAATTATTATTGCCTGTCGGTCATACGTCTGTTGTCGGTGAAAGGTTTGGCAATGTAAGTGTACCCTTACCCTTGCCAATAAAGCTTATTTGAATTTGAATGTGAGAGAGAGAGAGAGAGGTGGAGAGAGAGAGAGTTAGAAAGAGAGAGAGAGAGAGGTGGAGAGAGAGAGAGAGAGAGAGAGAGAGGTGGAGAGAGAGCGAGAGAGAGAGAGAGGTGGAGAGAGAGCGAGAGAGAGAGAGAGGTGGAGAGAGACAGAGAGAGAGGTGGAGAGAGATAGAGAGGTGGAGAGAGAGAGAGAGAGGTGGAGAGAGACAGAGAGAGAGTTAGAAAGAGAGAGAGAGAGGTGGAGAGAGAGAGAGAGGTGGAGAGAGAGAGAGGTGGAGAGAGAGAGAGAGAGAGCCATACCTTGGAAGGGCGAGAGGTCCACATCTGCCCAGTTGTAGCTGCTGGCGATCCTGCAGCTCTCCTTCAGTGCATCGAGGTTGGGGTACCAGTCCGTGGGGAGCCCTGCAGAGGGAGAAACCAACCGGCCAATCAAAAGGCAGGCAGCCTGCGGCGGGAGGAGAGTGCGGCTTTTGGAACCCTGTCACCCTGTCATAAGTTCCCATTGGCTGGGAATCAGAAACTCACGTGAGCCAATAAAAGCACTCTTTAACTCTTCACAGCGAATCACAGTCCTTCATTTAAATGAGTAAATCGAAGATAACAAGGTGGCTCCACCCAGATTTGCCGTTAACAGCCTCGCCCTGCGATTCATCAGCCAGGGGAGAGGACCGTCTCCCCCGGCAGCAGCAAAACGATGCAGCGCACACTTCACCACTAGGGGGCGCAATTGGCTCAAAATTCTCCGCGTTTCCCTCCAACTCAGCTGAGCGCTGGCCCGCCAGGAAATGTCAAACATGCAACTGAATGACTGCCAAGGACCACAGCTTTTAAAAAAAATAATAATACAATAAAACAAAGGAAGACTTCCCAGCGTCACGCACACGCCGAGCGAACGATCCAGGCACACAGGGCCTGACCCCGACAGACGGCTGGAACGAGGGACGAACGAACGGAAAGCAGGACGAAGGGAGAGAAGGGAGGAGAGCGGAGCCGCGGCTCTTACCCGCGTTGCAGGACATCTGGGCGGGGTGCTGCGGGTGGGACAGCGCCGGGTGCTGGTGGTTCTGGTGCTGCTGGGGGTGAGGTGCATGCTGGGACGGATGCTGTCCGTGCTGGGAGGGGTGGGCTCCGTGCTGGGAGGGGTGCTGTCCGTGCTGGGAGGGGTGCTGTCCGTGCTGAGAGAGGTGCGGGGCTCCGTGTTGGGAGTGCTGTCCGTGTTGGGAGGGGTGGGCCCCGTGGTGCTGGGCGTGGGGGGGCAGGAGCTGCCCGTGGGCGTTCTGCGGGTGGGACAGGGCCCCGGCGATGCTGTTCTGCCCGTGGGGGTGGGCGCTCACCGCCCCGCCGGGGGACTGCTGGTACGAGCAGGAGGTGTGGGTCTGAGGAGACGAGTCTGAGGGCAGGGACATCAGACCTGGGGGAGAGACACAGGGAGGAGTCACTGACACAGGGAGGAGTCACTGACACAGGGAGGAGTCACTGAGCTGCTCTCCCCCAGACACAGGGAGGAGTCACTGACACAGGGAGGAGTCACTGACACAGAGAGGAGTCACTGACACAGGGAGGAGTCACTGAGCTGCTCTCCCCCAGACACAGGGAGGAGTCACTGACACAGGGAGGAGTCACTGACACAGGGAGGAGTCACTGACACAGGGAGGGGTCACTGAGCTGCTCTCCCCCAGAGACAGGGGAGAGGAGGAGAACGTGCCCCCCCTCACAGACACAGGGGAGAGGAGGAGAACGTGCCCCCCCTCACAGACACAGGGGAGAGGAGGAGAACGTGCCCCCCCCTCACAGACACAGGGGAGAGGAGGAGAACGTGCCCCCCCCTCACAGACACAGGGGAGAGGAGGAGAACGTGCCCCCCCTCACAGACACAGGGGAGAGGAGGAGAACGTGCCCCCCCTCACAGACACAGGGGAGAGGAGGTGAACACGCCCCCCCTCACAGACACAGGGGAGAGGAGGAGAACGTGCCCCCCCTCACAGACACAGGGGAGAGGAGGTGAACACGCCCCCCCCCCCTCACAGACACAGGGGAGAGGAGGTGAACACGCCCCCCCCTCACAGACACAGGGGAGAGGAGGAGAACATGCCCCCCCTCACAGACATAGGGGAGAGGAGGAGAACGTGCCCCCCCTCACAGACACAGGGGAGAGGAAGAGAACGTGCCCCCCCTCACAGACACAGGGGAGAGGAGGAGAACGTGCCCCCCCCCTCACAGACACAGGGGAGAGGAGGAGAACGTGCCCCCCCTCACAGACACAGGGGAGAGGAGGAGAACGTGCCCCCCCTCACAGACACAGGGGAGAGGAGGAGAACGTGCCCCCCCCTCACAGACACAGGGAAGAGGAAGAGAACGTGCCCCCCCTCACAGACACAGGGGAGAGGAGGTGAACACGCCCCCCTCACAGACACAGGGGAGAGGAGGAGAACGTGCCCCCCCTCACAGACACAGGGGAGAGGAGGAGAACGTGCCCCCCCCCTCACAGACACAGGGGAAAGGAGGAGAACGTGCCCCCCCCTCACAGACACAGGGGAGAGGAAGAGAACGTGCCCCCCCCTCACAGACACAGGGGAGAGGAGGTGAACACGCCCCCCTCACAGACACAGGGGAGAGGAGGAGAACGTGCCCCCCCTCACAGACACAGGGGAGAGGAGGAGAACGTGCCCCCCCTCACAGACACAGGGGAGAGGAGGAGAACGTTGTCTGCTATACTCACTGCCTGAACTACACGAGCACTGTAAAAACCAGAGACACTCTGCTCTAAAACTCCCCGACAGAGAAACAAGGGTAGATACAGTGCTGGGGCTTTGCTATCTCCCTGAAGAGATATTAATCTCACTGGGACTTTCCTGCTGAAAGAAAGGATTAATAAAAAAACATTTCCTTCGTGCCGGCCCACCCAAAGTTGTTCCGCACCCTGAGAGGACTTGAAGAGGAACGAAATGAAATGAAATTCAGAGAGCGTCTGATTCCCTTTCCGTTTTCATCTTGCATCTAACAGACATAATTGGCTTGTTCTATTTTTAGCCGACCGAAAGAAAAACAAAAACAGAACCAAAAATAAAAGAGGCAGCCCGCACACGCGTCCAGTGCGGCTGGTTAAAGGCGCCCGGAATCGGACCGGAACCGGACCGGACCGGAACCGCCACTCTCGGACTCTCGGAGGGACGGCGCGCGGGTCGGGTCTCTGCCAGGGCGAGGGCCTCTCCGACCGGGCTTGGCCGCAGGTGGCACTGCAGCCTCCCTCTCCAGCGGGGTGTCAGAGGGGCAGCGTTATCAGTCTCCTGTCCAAACAGCCGGGCTCAGAGCTCCCCCCCCCAGAGGAGGCACCAGGCTCATTAGCCGCTATCAAAGGCAGGGAATTAGTGCACTGTCTGCAGCACACGCGGACTCGGATCCAGTCCGCTGCGTACGCGCGCGTTTTAATTGGGCTCGCCTGTCGGAGAGAGCGCACTCTCTTAACTTAAACGCCGTTAAAAAAAAACTAAAGCACAGCGCCGCTAAGACAAACACTGCTCGGGCGTGCAACACGCTCACAGCACAATGGAGAGGAAGGAGGAGGGCAGATATATATATTTATATATTTTTTTTTTTAAAGTAGGTTACTCTTGACGCAGGATTGCCTAATTTGCGCATTAAAACAGCGTGTGAAGTGCGGGCTAATTAAAGACCACAAGGAGAGACTTTACAGAGTGGTGGCGGTGCGGCGGGACTGGGGGGCACAGGTGACTCGTTCACAGGTGTACAGCACTACAGCAGAGGGGCTGGGACTCCAGCTCAGAGCCAGAGAGGGCTTGAGATCCGGGGGACCGGGGGACAGCGGTCAGAGGATGAAGGGGTGGAAGGGACCACACACACACACACACAGGGCCTGTTTGTGAGAACGCTGTGCGCTCGGGACTGCTGGCAGGGCGTATGTGTTCCCAGGGGCTCACAGAGACGGAGGGCTACAGGAGGTCTTCCCTTTCTCCGTGCGCTACACCACCGCCGCCGCGATACGGACCGCGAGGGCCACAGCCCGCCTGTACGACAAGGCGTTTGGGCAGACGCTTAAGCTGCATAATGTGTCACTGCACGCAGGTTTCTATTCTATGAGGCGACATGGCTCAGGCAGTAAGAGCAGTCGTCTCATTGGCTCAGGCAATAAGAGCAGTTGTCTGGCAGTCGGAGGGTTGTCGGTTTGATCCCCCGCCCTGGCTGTGTCAAAGTGCCCCTGAGCAAGACACCTAACCCCTAAAATGCTCCTGACGAGCTGGTCGGCGCCTTGCATGGCAGCCAATCGCCGTTGGTGTGTGAGTGTGTGTATGAATGGGTGAATGAGAAGCATCAATTGTACAACGCTTTGGATAAAAGCGCTACACAAATTCCAACCATTCATTCCTTCATTCTATTCTCTCTCGCGTATTACAATCGCCATTTGTGACTTAAGACACCTAAGGTTCTCACAAGTCATCAGTCCCTTCACACAGACGGATATACACAGAAGCAGCTCAGGTTAAGTACCCGGCTCGGCAGGGTACAGCAGCAGCGCCCAAACTGGGAATCAAACCTCACGAGCATAGCCACTACGGTACCGAAAGCTGTCCAGAGCCACTGGTCCCCATTCTGAGCTGCACGGTTTCCCCCTGCGAGCCTCACAGAAAGAGGGCAAGCAGACCGACTGGTTCAGGCAGTGAGGACACAAGCGCTCCCGAAAACCGAAGCGGTTGTACAATGCAGCGCAGGTCGTGCTAACACGCTCTCCAATTCACGCGGCGGGCACCTCCACGCCAATGGTGCTATTGTGCGAACGGATGCAGTGGCTTTTAATTTGAAAATGACTGCACTCGTAAATTTAGACAGGGCTGGCGAGGGCGTTCCTTGAAAGAGGAACGAGGTAAAAGCGTTCACAAAAAAGTCGAGGGGTCAGTTCAATAAGCCTTGTGCAATCACTGCGGAACCATGAGGTAACAGAGTTACACTGCACCCCCTTTAGGTTTTACAACATTTTATAAATTACATTATTGCTTTGATGTCAGCAACGTTAACACTCATAACTCCTCACTCACCCCGCAGACTAAAGGAGTTAACTCCTCTCTAACTCTGCTCACTGAAGGAGTTAACTCCTCTCTAACTCTGCTCACTGAAGGCGTTAACTCCTCACTCACCCTGCTGGCCGAAGGACTGCTCGAAGACGGACTTGTAAAGGCTGCGGAAAGAGGCACTGAGATCTTCAAACTCGGAGAAGAGGAGCTGCTTCTCCCGCTCCTGCAGGCTGTACTGGGGAGCAGGGGGCTGCTGGAGGCTCAGGGCCTGGGACACGGGCTCTGGGTGACTGGTGACCTGGAGGGAGGGAGGGAGGGAGAGAGGGAGGGAGGGAGAGAGAGAGAGTGGGAGGGAGGGGACCACAGAGGGGAGTGAGAGAGAGCGAGAGGGGGAGGGACCGCAGGGAGGAGTGAGAGAGAGGGAGAGGGGGAGGGAGGGAGAGAGGGAGGGGACCACAGGGGGGAGTGAGAGAGAGGGAGGAAGGGAGGGAGGGAGAGAGGGAGGGAGGGGAGAGAGGGAGGGAGAGGGGGAGGGACCGCAGGGAGGAGTGAGAGAGGGGGAGGAAGGGAGGGAGGGAGAGAGGGAGGGAGGGGACCACAGGGAGGAGTGAGAGAGAGGGAGAGGGGGAGGGAGGGAGGGGACCACAGGGGGGAGTGAGAGAGAGGGAGGAAGGGAGGGAGGGAGAGAGGGAGGGAGGGGACCACAGGGGGGAGTGAGAGAGAGGGAGAGGGGGAGCGAGGGAGACGGGATCACAGGGAGGAGTGAGAGAGGGAGAGGGAGGGAGACAAAGGAGGACGGGAGGAGTGAGAGAGGGAGAGGGGGAGGGAGAGAGACAGGGGAAAGAGAGAGGAGTGAGAGAGAGGGAGAGGGGAAAGAGAGAAGGGGAAGAAAGAGGGAGAGACAAAGAGGCAGATTAGCAAAATGATGATTTAATCTCTTGGTGCACTCTTGACCTCTAATCACCCGAATGTGAGTGCAGCCATTTCCCGCGTCCCTCTGCCCAGCAGATTACAGAGGAGAAGGGCAGTCGGCTCCCCCTCGTATCGACTCCAGGACGAACGCGCCTCTAATCAGCCTCTCCACGTCTCCGTCTGCGGCTCACTGCCACGGTCCTGCCGCTCCGCCGCGCTGCATTGTGGGTATTAACGAGCGAGCGGCGCCCGGGGGGGGGGAGGGGGGGTGGAGCAGAGGCGCTCCGGCGTTAATCAGAACGGAGGCGTCGCGTCCTGACTCCGCAACATCAAGACGCCGTCGTCTGCTCCCCCAAGAGAGAGAGAGAGAGACCGGAGCGACGTTTCTCATCTCGGGCGGAGAGATGCCACGGCCAATCAGCTTCAGAACGTAGCGCCTCCAATCAGTTTCAACGCCTCCAGGGTCGCAGCCAATCAGCTTCAACACAGAGCACATCCGTGCCCACGGCCAATCAGCTTCAACGCCTCTGCGCTCACGGCCAATCAGCTTCAACGCCTCTGCGCTCACGGCCAATCAGCTTCAACGCCTCTGTGCCCACGACCAAACAGCTTCAACACCTCTGTGCTCACAGCCAATCAGCTTCAACACCTCTGTGCTCTCGACCAAACAGCTTCAACACCTCTGCGCTCACAGCCAATCAGCTTCAACACCTCTGTGCTCACGGCCAATCAACACAGTGGGCTTCTGAGCTCACCTCTACGGACTAACGAGCGTGAAGCAAACTGTCGTCTGGAATGAGGGATAAACATCACAGAGAGCTCTGGGGGACAGAGAAACGCAGAGAACCCCGTCAGCAGCACATCCATTACAACAGACTGTTTAACGCACATTACACTATCGTCCTGATCTGTCAACGTAAGCCAGCCTTCAACCGCCACAGGTCTGAGAACAGCAGAGGAGAGCCAGACTACCTGCCTACTGACTACCGCACCGCACAGGCAGAAAAATAAACCGACTTATTAAAGGATAACTGCAATATTATAACTGCAAATCCCTTAAATAAGGGAGTGGATTACGATTATACAGCTGCCTTAAAAGCCTGACGTTCTTGTCTTCTGCCGGGACAGCCTGTTTCACACACTTACTGCTTTAGTGAAAATTAAACCTTTTATTTCTCTCTCTCTCTCTCTCTTTTTTTAATCCAAAATTTCTACCTTGAAGTGCAAAGCTATGAATAACACCTTAATACAGAGATAATTTATATTTTTAAGGGCCCCGATGTCTGTAAAGTGCACATGAATGTGTGCAGGGGAAAAAAAACATCCATCTGTTCAGAGCACGGTTTCCACTTGATCAAAACGCAGCAGAGCCTCTGAAACAACAGTGTGTGTGTGTGTGTGTGTGTGTGTGTGTGTGTCTGTGTGTGTGTGTCTGTGTGTGTGTGTGTGTTCCTGTCGGGAGCGGAGGAGACTGCTTCAAAGCTCCGGCTCTTCTAATGAAACCGGGAAGATTAAATCTCAATTCCGCGGATGTGCCTCAGATTCCCCGCGCCGGAGGCATTCCGGGACAAGTGCTGACGTCGAGCGGAATACGGGCGCGGACAGCTGAGGAGCGAACGGGAGCGATCCCGGCCCCGGACACGCCGGGATCACGGGACTCCTGCCGTGCCTTCTGGCCGGCGTTCCGGAGGGAACGGGGCCACGCTCGGATGCCTGGAATTCTGCAGCAGCCGGAATGTTTGGAAACCTGACTCGAGAGTTCTCACAAGACTGCCACTACCCTCCCACAACAGAACGGCTGAGTGACACAGCAGAGTGTGTGTGTGTGTGTGTGTGTGTCTGTGTGTGCGTGCGCATGTGTGCTCACTTCTGTGTGTGTCCCTCCCAAAAACCACGTAAGCATTACTATATAGTTAATATTATACTATACTAAATAATTTATACGATATAGTTACACTATTTAGTAATACTATCACTATTGCCCATATAGTTCAGATGATGTCCTGCATGGATCATCTGCTAGATGAATGTGATGCGATGCACTGCATGAGTCACCTCAAAAGTCAAGGTCAAACAAGCAGGGGATGAGGTGCTCTACACGGCCCCAACAGCGTTCTGTGGAACCCACAGCAGAACCGCCACGTTCTGTCAGTGACGGATCGATCACGCGTGGGGCCCTGGAGCGGTTTGGAGTGGGCCCTCAGAAGGAGAGTGCATCACGGAGGAGCGCACAGTCCATATACCCAGCGCAACGCACGTCCCACACAGAAGCTTCTGACCAAGGGGCCGCCGTCTCGGACTCGCTCCCTCCCGGAGCAGGGCTGCATACGTCACCACCAGCCCCTGTGATGGGACGTCACCAGACAGAGGCGATACAGGGCTGTGTGTGTGTGGTGAGTCTCTGCTGTTTCTGTATCTCCCACAAAGCCCTTCTCAGTCCCGCTGAGGGTGTCGTAAAACTTGGGAGGTGACAACATGATTTGGCCTGACACGGACAAACAAGTAAGGGGGGAAGGGGGGTGTACGTGGGGGGGCTCTTACCGGAGTGTAGCAGTGCATGATGGGATAGGGGGCTCTTACCGGCGTGTAGCTGTGCATTATGGGATAGGGGGCTCTTACCGGCGTGTAGCAGTGCATGATGGGATAGGAAGGTGGGGGCTCTTACTGGAGTGTAGCAGTGTATGATGGGATAGGAAGGTGGGGGCTCTTACTGGAGTGTAGCAGTGCATGATGGGATAGGAAGGTGGGGGCTCTTACTGGAGTGTAGCAGTGCGTTATGAGATATGAGACTCTTACCGGCGTGTAGCTGTGCATGATGGGATATGAGACTCTTACCGGCGTGTAGCTGTGCATGATGGGATATGAGACTCTTACCGGCGTGTAGCTGTGCACGCTGCCCACACTGTTGAGGTTGACAGACGCCAGGCTCTGGTCAGACAGGCTGTTGTTAAGGCTGCTCCTCGGGCTGTCACTGCCGTCCTGCTCCGTGTTGTACAGCGCCACCTGCAACCACATCACACACCCTGAAACGCCCGGCAACCACATCACACACCCTGAAACGCCCGGCAACCACACCACACGCCCTGAAACGCCCGGCAACCACACCACACACCCTGAAACACCCTGTAACCACATCACACACCCTGAAACACCCTGCAACCATATCACACACCCTGAAACACCCTCAAACCACACCACACACACCCTGAAACACCCGGCAACCACACCACACACACCCTGAAACACCCTCAAACCACACCACACACACCCTGAAACACCCGGCAACCACACCACACACCCTGAAACACCCGGCAACCACATCACACACCCTGAAACACCCTCAAACCACACCACACACACCCTGAAACACCCTGCAACCACACCACACACACCCTGAAACACCCGGCAACCACATCACACACCCTGAAACACCCTGCAACCACATCACACACCCTGAAACACCCTGCAACCACACCACACACCCTGAAACAGTACCACACAGCCTGAAAAAATACCACACACCCAGAGTGAGAGAAAGTGCGCTGAATCGACAACCTGCTCCCTGGGGGGTACACACAGAAGCGAGCACACACATGGTCACACATACACACACCCATGCAAACATGTACACATATACAGCTATGTACGCCTACACAACATACACACACACACAATGAGAGAAAGTGCTAACTGTGTAGGTAATAAATCTGTAGTGTATCGTCTTTAGTGTATGTGCTATCGTTACATGTACAGCAACACCTCATGCCAATCACCAGGTCGCCATGGCGCAGACCTGAAGGGGAGACTGTGATTGGCTCGGCTCTCTGCCGACTGGTTTGGGACACCAGGCCCTCCTGGTAAAGGTCAGACAGTGGGGAACGTCGGATTCACAAACACGGATCAGGACAACGGGAGGGGGATCCTTAATGGCACCTGAACCCCTGACCGTTATTACCCAGGACAGCAAAGCCGGGCTGACCACGGACACAGGATTTCTGTTCTCCAAAACGCAGCCTAACAGTCTGGATGTAGAAGCACTAATATGTCTGTTACATACTGATGAGCTTCATGGAGTTACCATTAGAAAATGAGCTAATTTTACATTTGGGAGTGGGGGGGATATTACAGGTAGAAAATTACGGTATTAATCAAGACACTCAACAAAAACAAGTGGTTGTTATTTTCTTCCTCGTGGTACAATGTTTGGAGACCAATTCCTGGCTACCAGCGGCCGTATTGCATCAGATAAGGCTCTCTGGTGAGGAGACAACACTTCTCAAGATGGAAGATAATGATGACAACACATTTGGTTTGTTGGTGTGCTGTTTCTCGTGATACACATCCCTTTATCCCTTCAGCTAAGGGCCACACAGACAGCACCGTCAAACCAGGAGGCCGAATTCACAGAGAAACAGAACACTCCATCCACACAAAATCCATTATCTACCGCTGTGGGTGAAAGTGTAGAGGAATTGAAACTGGAAGATCAGTGTTATTTTGTGAGTGTGTGTGTGTGTATTTTGTGAGTGTGTGTGTGTTTGTGTGTATGTGTATGCATGTGTCTTCTGTTTGTACAGAGGTGTGCGGATGCACGTGTGTGTATGTGTGTGTGTTCTGTGTATGTGTGTTTGTGGTTTCCGTGTGGTTTGCACGCGAGTGCGTGTGCTTTGTGTGTGTGTGTGTGTATGGTGTGTACAGAGCAGTCTCCACACACGCACACGCAAGCACGCACACACACACACACACACACACACACACACACACACACACACACACACACACACACACACACACACACACACACACACACACACACACAGGGGCTCGTCCAAGATGAAGAACATAATGCTACCTGTGGCAGAAACACACCTGTGTGTGGCAACTCCTCCAAACTCAAAAACCTACGTTGAGTTCGCCTCCCTAAAACTGTGTTCGTTAGTCTGAGTAATGAAATTAAGAGGCTGAGGACTCAAGATTTAAACATGGCTAAAATGTAATTGTGCAGAAGCAGCAACAATTAAAGTCAAACACAGAGGGGGCCGGAGAAATATAAATGTTGTGTGTAATTAAGTAATAAAAGATGTTTTTCAGCCGACAGACTCTCACCATCTCTATTTTTATTCTGCAGAAGTGTGACTTAAACCCCCGAGTGGATTAACACAGGGTTTCTCAAAGATTCAAGTCCCCTGTGACATCACACACGCATGCAAGCACACCACACTTTCACACAGGTGTGCATACACACACACACACACACACACGCACGCGTACACACACACATATACTCACACACACACAGGCACACACACACTGACAGACAGACAGACAGACACACACACATATACTCTCTCTCACACACACACACACACACACACACACACACACAGACACACACACCCCCCCCATAATACACACACATACACTCACACACACACTCACACATGCACAAACACACACACCCATAATAGGCACACACACACACACACACACGCGCACATAGACATACGCAGGCACAGAAACAGATACAAGAAAAAAAACTCAAGAAAAAGTAAGGCTTTGTGTACACAAATGCACAAAAGCAATAGAAAAGTGCATGAAATGTATGTACGGCACATCCACATCTTTTCTGGTGAAGGAAAAGAGAAGTTATAGGTCAGATTTAGTGGTGCTGGCGACGCTGCGCCTCGCGTACGCGGGCAAAGGTTTATGAAGATGAAAGAAGCCCTCCCAACGTCATCTCTCCTCTCTTCCTCTCTCATCTCTCCCTCTTATCGCTCTTTCACTCTCTATCTCTCTCTGGAGGGACCCCCCCCCCCCTCCCACCCACTTCTCAACTGAACCCCAATCCCCCACTGGAGCTGAAGTCTCAGGCTCTGTCACCAGCGGAGTACAGACACAGGAGTGAGAGAGGGGTGGAGGGGTGGAGGGGTGGAGGGGTGGAGGCAGCGGGGCACGTCACATACTCCACACTGTGGACAGGACCGGGAGGAACTCTGTAGTGTGTGTGTGTGTGTGTGTGTGTGTGTACTCCACACTGTGGACAGGACCGGGAGGAACTCTGCAGTGTGTGTGTGCTTAAGGAGGGACAGCAGCCCCATAAACATGGCAGGGCCAGGCACATGGCTCTCCTGCTCTCCACAGAGCCTCTGGGTTTGGGATAGGGGCGGGAGCAGGGCCGGGCCGACGGGGCGGGGTGGGACAGGGCTCTCCTGCTCTCCGCAGCCCAGCGGTTTGGGAAATGGGAGGGTGGACGTGCAGCAAGTGGCACACTACCTACACCAAACCGCCACCATCACACCGTGTTTGTGTGTGTTCGTTTCGTTCTCAATCCGCAATTCATACCACTGTTTGACACGGAGCGCGCTAAGTTCGGGGGCGCACACCCGGCTGCTAGCTCACGCAAGGGAACTCCAGCGCTCCTGTTTTGGGATAGGGGAGGGAGCAGAAAGGGAACTCCAGCGCTCCCGTTCTGGGAGATAAGGGGAGGGAGCAGGGAATTCCTGTGGTTTGGCAGGCTACGGCGAAAGGGGCGTGGCCTGCACTTTGTTTACAGCGATCTCAGACTCTGAGAAACGCGGTCTGACAGCGACCCGCACCCCACCCGCACCCCCACCCCCACCCCGCCTTCACTCACACTCACGTTATTATTAGAAAAGCAGAATGAGGGCGTTGTGATTGGGGATCGGACCTGGTGGGGCTGTTTTTTTTGGGTTTAAAGCCAACAGGAGGGGAAACCCTGCAGGATCAGACAGGCCCCACCGAAACCGTGTCCCTGGGCAGGCCGCACTCTCCTGAGACGACCCAAACACAACACAGCGCCTCACACTGCCCCACACTCACCGCACACACTGTCTGGATAAACCACTGAGGGTTTTTCCTCACTGTTTTTTTGCTTTCCGAAGTTCAACATTCTTAAGAATGATGAAACAAACACACACACACACGCGCGGTGAAGCACTTGCCATGTTAAATACTTCAGAGGTCGAATCAGAACTGGGAAAAGATTTAGATTTAGTTAGCTAATTCTGACTCAAGTCCATTTGAGGAGTATATAACCCAGACCCCAGCTTACTTCAAAACTCTTCCCATTACAGAGCCAAACAGGCTCCTTGGATGAAAAAGTCTGGAGGGGAGTAAATCATTTAGGAAGGGAAGGTATGCTGTGGTCACCAATTCTGCCATAAAAGCCCAGCGCAGGAGAACGGACTCATTTCATTTCACTGTGACCGTGTAACGGCGGACGCACCCGTGACTCCTCCCACTCCCACTGCTGACACGGCGTTTACACGCTGCTGGGCGACCAGGGACTGACAGGATGAGGACCTGTGGAAGGCCCAGAGAGAGGCCTCTCCCACGAGCGGGAGGGGGAAACCGGCTGCTTACATCTCCAACAGGAGACGGCACACGCGGCCGAGGGCTACAACCCTCGACACCGATCCCCCAAACACAAGAGCGTCCGTACCGCAAACAGGGTCGCGCCTCGCACTGACGAACAGCGCGAAACACTTTCAGAGTACGGAACTGCAGCGGAGTCCCGCAGCCACACAGTTGGTTTGTGGCATAGGTGACACAGGGTTCTAGAAAAGTCCCTAACCGCGCCCCCAGAGGTCAATTCCCCCTCCGCGCCCTGTGGTCAGCTCTCGGTGATAACATTTAGCAACGTCGTCCCATAGTTATGCAGAAACATATCCATATCATCACGGGTGGGAAATCTTTCACAAACAGTTTGGAAGAATCGCAGTTAGTTAGATCCTAGAATATGCATACCTCTACCAAACCTGCAGGATGAGAGGGATATGAAAAGCTCAGAAACAGGAAAAACTATGCGTGTGCACCTTTAAGAGTCACAGGGCTGTTGGTAACACAGACAGAGGGATGCAGGGTGCAGACAGAGGGGTGCAGGGTGCAGGGTGCAGGGTGCAGACAGAGGGGTACAGGGTGCAGGGTGAAGGGTGAAGGGTGCAGGGTGCAGGCAGAGGGGTAACAGGGTGAAGGGTGCAAGCAGGGGTGCTTCAGGCTCGGATCCGGTACCTTGTTAGTCACAGTGTTGATTGCCAAAGTTGGAGAGGCACTTCCAGACATAATACAGTCCATGGTCAGGGAATCTGAGTCCAGGCTGTAGGGTGTGGAGGCCTGAGGGGGAGAGAGAGAGAGAGGAGGGGAGAGAGAGAGAGAGCGGGGAGAGAGAGAGAGAGAGAGAGAGAGAGAGAGAGAGAGAGAGGGGGTGGAGGGAGAGAGGGGCTGGGTGAGTCTGCTGGAGCTCAATCAATGCCTTCCTGCTAACACCAGGAGTGCAGGGGCCCAGCCTACCCAATCAGGCCCAGATCCTCATCTATAAAACATCCCGCCACGGAGCTGCTCAGACCGCCAACGTCGGGGGGGGGGGGAGAAGAGCCGCACACAACATTAAAAATAGCAGGAGGACTGTGCACCTTTATTTAGGTCAAATTAAAAACCAGCGGAAGGAGAGGAGGGGTGGGGGGTGGGGGATCAAACACAAGCAATAAAACAGCTGCATGCGACTCCCAGCCTTTGGTGCCAGGAGATAACTCAAGCACACCTCCCAAAAACTGCTTACTGTAAGAGGATTGGGTTCTGCAACAATGAGATTTTTAATTCATGATAAACACAATTTTTATTTTTTTAAAATACATACATATATATATATATATATATATATATATATATATATATATATATATATATATATATATATATATATATAAAAAATAAATAAAAGATTTCACTAAGTCGCAATTTTCATGTCTGGGGCTTTCGAGTGGAAATGAAAGAGGGAATCAGGAGAGCAGGAACGAGGGAGGAGGGAGGTAGAGACAGGCTCTGAGGAGGGAGAGAGGGGAGTTGGGAGGAGGAGAGGATGTGGGGAGGTAGAGAACCACAGACAAAATCTTATTTATTTAATAATATTTTTTTAATGAATCTAAAATGATATTCCCTTAACCTGTTTAAAGTTGAAATTGTACCTAAAACACTGTGGCATGCAAGGCCAGTAATACTGATGTATTTGTCTCATAACGTTATAATCTTTCTTCCAGGCTTACGATGGAACATTAACGCCGTAAACCCACAAGCCGGCGGAAAGCAGACCCACATGCAGCACAGAACCGCATCACTCCTCTGCATCTCCCCACACAGTGGACCGGCTTCTACCACTACTGTCACAGGTCACCTCTTTTCACACTCAACATCCAGGTGTACAGCCGCAGACAGCGCAGGTGTGCCTCGACTGCCTTTCTGAAGGGCACAGTGACAGCACCACAGCGGGGAGCGCAACACGCAACCATTATACTACACAGGCACCCGGGAACAGAGGAACTCAAACAAAGAAGGAGTAGCAGTATTCGCAGTAGTGGTGACAGTAGTGGTGTTAGCAGTAGCAGCAGCAGTAGTAGTAGTAGTAGTAGTAGCAGTAGTAGCAGTAATAGCAGTAGTAGCAGTAGCAGTAGTAGTAGTAGCAGTAGCAGTAGCAGTAGTAGTAGTAGCAGTAGCAGTAGCAGTAGCAGTAGTAGTAGTAGCAGTAGCAGTAGTAGCAGTAGCAGTAGCAGTAGCAGAAGTCGTATTCGTGGTCGTAATAGTAGTACATGGGGCGACATGGCTCAGGCAGTAAGAGCAGTCGTCTCATTGGCTCAGGCAGTAAGAGCAGTCGTCTGGCAGTCGGAGGGTTGCCGGTTCGATCCCCCGCCCGGGCTGTGTCGAAGTGTCCCTGAGCAAGACACCTAATCCCCAAATGCTCCTGACGAGCTGGCCGGTGCCTTACATGGCAGCCAATCGCCGTTGGTGAGTGAGTGTGTGTATGAATGGGTGAATGAATGAAATTGTACAGCGTTTTGGATAAAGGCGCTATATAAATGCCAACCATTTACCATTTAGTAGTAGCAGTCGTAAAAGTTTTAGTATTAGTGGTTGTAATAGTAGTAGTAGTAGTAGTAGTAGCAGCAGTAGCAGCAGCAGGAGTAGGAGTAGTAGTAATAGTAGTAGTAGTAGCAGTAGCAGCAGTAGCCGTAGTAGTAGTAGCAGTAGCAGTAGCAGTAGTAGCAGTAGTAGCAGTAGTAGTAGTAGCAGTAGAAGTCGTATTAGTGGTCGTAATAGTAGTAGGAGACGTCTTCTTCTTCTTCTTAGAACAGGTGTGCTCGTCCTCACAGAGGGACAGACTGTCTCACGGGACGGAGTCTCTGAAGACAGCAATCTCACGTCTCCCAGCAACCGGGAAGCCTCACACACACTCCCTCATAAATATTCACCCCCTCCCCTCCTCCCATTAATGCTCTAAATAACCTGGGACAGAAGCCCCGAATTAATTGATGCTTGTAATAAAAATCACCGCAGAAAACAATATGTGTAATGGCCGCCCAGGGCAGGGTTTATTAATAAAGAGGAATGCAGGGTTCAGGTGTGAAAAGCGCTAACCACTGAGACGCGGAGCATGATGAAACCTGAGGAAAGGACCTCCAGAGAATGCTAATGCAGAGTCAGGATAGGAGACGCCGTGTGCTTCCGAAGCCCAGGAGACCGTCTGTGTGTACAGGCGAGCACTCCACCTCCGTTATTACCTCCCGTTTCTAAACGAGTATAAATATTTCACTAATTACGTTATTTAAGTGCTGCATCGCTCGGACCTGGGGGCTGGCAGGGCCGCGGCTGGCCAGAGGAACTCTGAGACCCCGCGATGAAAAGGGCGCTGGGCGCGTTTTTCAGGGAGAGGGCTTCGTCCTTGATTAAATTAAGGCGGTGGGGAAAACGGCTGGAATGAATGAGGAGGGTATTGTGATTTATGGATTTAGGAGGTTAATGCGCTGCCAGCCATCTGCAGATCAGACGGGCCTTCTGCAGCAGTGACTAAGCACTCCACCATTCCTGAGAGGACCGAGCTGTACTGTGGTCACCACAGAGAGACACATACGCACGCACGCACGCACAT
>NC_083769.1:45588680-45593680 GCF_963514075.1 Conger conger
ACAGCCCTTTGGTCTGAGGACAGAGCATTGGCAGTCCGTGCGCAGACGAGAGGTCTGTAAGCCGCACTACAGCGGAGCTAATGAGAGCCATTTATCCAGTTATTCTCAGACTTGTGCCGCTTCGCAACTCAACGCCAAACATTGCTTCCCCCCCCCGCCCCGAACAAAATGAGTAATGAAGCACAGCAGCCAACCCGCCGCAAAGCAAAGTCAGGCATTACTTCCATTTAATGCTGAAAATGTTTCAAACGCTCTCGCCCAAGCACGGTTATAAATAAGACCATCTAACGGCCAGCACCCAGCCCTGCACATCAACGGCACATCGCCTCGCATTCTCAAACTGCCAGCAGCGCAAGAGACGACGAGCGCACGAGACGAGAAGTCTAAATTACATTAACTGACTTACGACGACTCGAGTTCTTCCGAGAACGGCGAACAACGAGAAATCTCCATCTTTCCGCCCCTTCCACAAAGCTAGCGGTAGCGCTCCTCCGTTACCGTTTAAGGGATTAAACAAAGAGCACAGCTTTTCCGAAGCGTCTTGACACGGTGCTAGAAACGATTTCGTTTTTAGGGAAACTAAGCAGTAGGTGCACTTTAGTGGTAGGAAAAGGCGAGCATCGCTGGGCTGAATGGCCTGATTTCTTCGTTGCGTTGTGGGAAAGATTTCCCGAAGAATATCAAAGCCAAGCCGGTTCCTCAAAGATCACGGAAGAACTTGGCTGATTTGATAAGGCCCAGTGTGATAAGTTATTAAGGTAATCCACATTAAACAAACATTTTTTATCACGTCATTACCCTGTATACCAATAATCAATAATACAAGTCCAAAGGACAATTTAAGGTGAAATTAAAACTTTCTTTCTTTTTATCCAAGAACCCAGATTTCATATTCAGTCTGTGATATTTTGCTTTAATTAGTGAAAACATCCAGAAAGCACATTGCCCTTGAGATTTCCATTTTCTTCCCACCCCCCTTTCCATCTTGTCAAGGCAAGACACGAACACGCACACACACACACACACACACACACACACACACACACACACACACACACACACACACACACACTTTCTCTCACACACACATTCACACACACATTCTCTCACATACACACATTCACACACAAACACACACATTCACACACACACACCCAACTTCACACACACATTCTCTCACACACACACCCAACTTCACACACACTTTCTCTCACACATTCACACACACACGCACACCTTCACACACATATTCTCTCACATACACATGCACATAAAGACATGTACATACACATTCACAAGTGCACACACTAACACAAACATGAAAACACACACAAACGCGCACACACACAATGCTGGCATGTACACGGTGACCCAAAACCTGGCCATGTGGCTTTACATGGAGGATTGCATTTTCTGTGGTTGATTTCCTGCAGATAACACACAGCATAATCTGGTCCGGTGTATTTGCACTTAAAACGATGCTAACCTTGGCGATTCTCAAGAGATACTAGGAGAAAAAAAAAAATCTGGCAACGCATAACCCCTCAATGAACAAAGGAGATGCTATTCTGATTTCACTCTGAGAAACCTTAAGGAAACTTCCAGAAGCCATTCTCTCCAAAATATTTTCCCTGCCATTCTGAGGAACCAGGCACTGTCGGCCACGGACGAGTCTATACCAGTGTGACCCAATTAGACACAAAAAAAAGGATTTAATCGAAAACGATTCAACGTGCGTCTCCCGGCGAGGGGGAGCAAGTCCGCTCGGTGTTGAAAAGGAATTCGCTGACAAAAAGAATCCAATGACAGCCTTTCAATTCCAGCACAACTCTCAAAGCTGACCTCGTGCTAGGGCTGCCCCTGACAATCTATCATTCGGGAAAAAAAAATAAGATGGCAGAACCTCAAAGCAACAGAAAGAAAATGGTGGACAAAGAACGGGGCTAATCACCACACAGCCCCCCCCCCCCCCCCCCCCCCAGCTTCGAGGTGATTTTATCCATAAACGTCGGCAGAATTTACGGAGAGATCGAAATGACCGGGCCAGTATGCCTGGGAGTGGTCCGCTGTTTCAATGTTCACGAAACTCACTGAACTCGAGCGGGTTCACCAAGACCATCTCTCCATTCTCCTTCATTCTCCTTCACGAAACTCACTCAACTCGAGCGGGTTCACCAAGACCATCTCTCCATTCTCCTTCATTCCAATATTCTTTCACCAGTACATCAGCAGAATACATGGGTTTTTACAAAAGTTAGTGGCTAGGGTGCTTGACTGGGATCCGGAAGGTGGTTGGCAGTCCATGCCCCGGTGTAGCCACAATAAGATCCAAACAGCTGTCGGGCCCTTGATCAAGGTCCTTAACCCCCACATTGCTCAAGTGGGGGGGGGACTGGCCCCTGCTGAGTCGAATCAACTGTCTAATGAAGTGGTGCTGGATCAAAATATCAGCTAAGTAAATGTATTGTAAGTTCACTCTTCACAAAACTAGTTCTAGTAAACAAGTAAAAATGCTAGTACACTAAGACTATTTTGCCATTGTCCTCCAGCAAGGCGTCAGCAGCATTTATAGTAGAATACAGGGTGTTTTGGAGGGGCGAGCGAGGTTCTCATCAGCAGGCAGAGCTCTCTCTCTCTCTCCCTCTCTCCCTCCCTCCCTCTCTCTCTCTCTCTCTCTCTCAGACTGCAGGTGATTACAGTTACATAAACCCCCAGCTGTGCGTGTACTCCCCATCTGTACGACCATTAGCGCTGCTAAAGCAGTTAAAACACTGGTTGTTACGGCGTCGTTAAGCACCGCACTCAAGAATTCAGCAGATATACACACACCTTAAAGGTGTGCGCTGCACTGCTTCTCAGATGAGGTATGTGATCATGTAAAATATCCAGCGCTAAATAGACTGCATTTATGTAGCGCTTTTACAATTTACTCTCGTTCACCCGTTCTCTCTCTCTCTGTCTCACGCTCACACACACACACACACACACACACACGGTGAAAGGCTCATCAGGAGGGTATGAAACTGGCTGCACCTGCCAGATGACCGCTCGAACCTCCTGAGCTAATGTCGCCCCCATGCTTATCGAAGTCTGATGCCAAAAAAAAAAAAAAAAAAAAAACACAAAATCCCCACAAACACTCAGAGCTTGACACCCTGGTGCTCAGAGGTGTTGAAAATAAATAAATAAATAAATGAATGAATTAATTAATTAAATGAATCCTCCCATGCCTCTCTGCCGGCCGCAGGGAGGCAGTGGGCCCTGGAACGTAGCGTGACGTGTTGCGTATGAACAACGCCACGGCGCTGATCTTCCACGCTTTCCGGAGAGGAACCCTGGAGAGGAACCTGGAGAGGTCCCCGGACGTCTGAGGCGAGGGTATTTATTCACATGAACCATTAGGAGGACGGGCAGCTGCACACACATTACCTTACGTTACGTTACGTTACGTTACGTTACATTACATTACATTACATTATTGGCATTTTGGCAGACGCTCTTATCCAGAGTGACGTACAGTTGGTTAGACTAAGCAGGAGACAATCCTCCCCTGGAGCAATGCAGGGTTAAGGGCCTTGCTCAAGGGCCCAACAGCTGGGCGGATCTTATTGTGGCTACACCGGGGATCGAGCCGCCGACCCTGTGTGTCCCGGTCATGTACCTGAACCACTACGCTACAGGGTCATGTACCTGAACCACTACGCTACAGGGTCATGTACCTGAACCACTACGCTACAGGGTCATGTACCTGAACCACTACGCTACAGAGTCATGTACCTGAACCACTACGCTACAGAGTCATGTACCTGAACCACTACGCTACAGGGTCATGTACCTGAACCACTACGCTACAGAGTCATGTACCTGAACCACTACGCTACAGAGTCATGTACCTGAACCACTACGCTACAGAGTCATGTACCTGAACCGCTACGCTACAGGGTCATGTACCTGAACCACTACGCTACAGGGTCATGTACCTGAACCACTACGCTACAGGGTCATGTACCTGAACCACTACGCTACAGGGTCATGTACCTGAACCACTACGCTACAGAGTCATGTACCTGAACCACTACGCTACAGGGTCATGTACCTGAACCACTACGCTACAGAGTCATGTACCTGAACCGCTACGCTACAGGGTCATGTACCTGAACCACTACGCTACAGGGTCATGTACCTGAACCACTACGCTACAGGGTCATGTACCTGAACCGCTACGCTACAGAGTCATGTACCTGAACCGCTACGCTACAGGGTCATGTACCTGAACCACTACGCTACAGGGTCATGTACCTGAACCACTACGCTACAGGGTCATGTACCTTAACCACTACGCTACAGGGTCATGTACCTTAACCACTATGCTACAGGGTCATGTACCTTAACCACTACGCTACAGGGTCATGTACCTGAACCACTACGCTACAGGGTCATGTACCTTAACCACTACGCTACAGGGTCATGTACCTGAACCACTACGCTACAGAGTCATGTACCTGAACCGCTGCGCTACAGGGTCATGTACCTGAACCACTACGCTACAGGGTCATGTACCTGAACCGCTGCGCTACAGGGTCATGTACCTTAACCACTACGCTACAGGGTCATGTACCTGAACCACTACGCTACAGAGTCATGTACCTTAACCACTACGCTACAGGGTCATGTACCTGAACCACTACGCTACAGAGTCATGTACCTGAACCGCTGCGCTACAGGGTCATGTACCTGAACCACTACGCTACAGGGTCATGTACCTGAACCACTACGCTACAGGGTCATGTACCTGAACCACTACGCTACAGAGTCATGTACCTGAACCGCTGCGCTACAGGGTCATGTACCTGAACCACTACGCTACAGAGTCATGTACCTGAACCACTACGCTACAGGGTCATGTACCTGAACCACTACGCTACAGAGTCATGTACCTGAACCGCTGCGCTACAGGGTCATGTACCTGAACCACTACGCTACAGAGTCATGTACCTGAA
>NC_083769.1:45596180-45601180 GCF_963514075.1 Conger conger
CCTCTGCTTAGCCTAATCAACTGTAAGTCACTAAATCACCGAATGTACTTCCAGTGCAGACAGAATTCCCTCCAGAGACCTCACAAATCCCGTAGGTTGCTATGGCTACTGAAGCATGCCCTCAATTCAAAATAATCCCAAATCTGCCACCTCAAAATCACAGACAGGTTTTTATTTATTTCTTTTTATACAGTGGCTTAGAGCCAATGGAGACTGCACAGACTGCAGAAAACCAAACAGGGGAAAAAAGTTGCCACACCATTTCGGACCTGAACTGACGTAGTTCTAAGGCTCCTCCCCTGATCCGGGAAGAGGGGTCATGGTTGGCTGTCAGCAGCCAGCCTTTCGGCTCCCAACCAATCAGAGACGTGACATGACGAAAGCTTTCAGCGTTCACCTTATGAAAAAAATCTATCCAGATAAATGTCCTGGGCATACAAAAAGAAATATTTTTTTAAAAATTGAGCTTTTGTTTTTCGTGGCACACTTGCAAATAACGAAAAATTGACTGTTAAAGACAAACTCTGTTCTGGGAGATGACTCAGCGTATAGCAAGCTCAGAAAGTGTGTGCACTTACGAATCACACAAAATAATAAGACTGAGAATGTATGAGAGGGGTAAGGCAGCAGGGTTCCAGGACTGCCACACTTTCCTGCTCAATGCAAACCCCTACGGGAGTATTAATGCGTACCGAACGCAGGTGAGCATGTCAGAGGGACTCAGTCTCACCATTCTGGCCCTGAACACCCATGCTATTACCCCTATAACAGGCTGTTAATAACTAATCAAACTCCTGCAGTCAAACTAGGACGGAGCACAATCCAGGAACACCACTGGGGCTATGCTGTAGCCCAAACACAGTCCAGGGCTGCCACTAGCTCAACACGCGCAGTTTATAAAGGGATTTTTAATGGCAGATATATGAACAGAGGGCATGCCATAATTAGTGAAATCCTGCAGCTCTGGACTAGTTTGGCTGTGCAGAGCGCTGAGGGGCGGGGCGGGGGGGTTAGTTCTGTGGACACTTGTCTCAGTGCTGTGCTCAGACCCTGGCACTGGCACGGGGAAACAAAGCTAAACATCCGCTCCACAGCGCGGAGCAGGAGCCTGGCACACTTTCACAGGAGAGAGGCTCTGGGACACATCACTGGGGTGGGCTTCAGAGGGTTACCTTGGTGCGAAACCTTATTTCATACACATAGACTCCAGACAAGCACACACACAAATTCACGAGCATACGCACAAGCACACAGCTCACGCACTCGCACACGCGCACACACACACACACACACACACGCACACGCACACGCACACGCACACGCACACAGCTCACACACGCACGCACGCACACACACACACACAGCTCACCTTTCCGGGGTCGTCTTTCGATCGAGGCACTTTGAGAAAACACTTGTTCAGTGACAGATTGTGCCGAATGGAGTTCTGTGGAGGGAGAGAGGGGGAGGGAGAGAGAGAGAGAGAGAGAATAAACATCAGTCTTCAGAAGGACGCTGAGTTCACTCCGTGTCAGAGGTCACATGACTGCGCTCTGGCTCGGCGCCAGCCTCGTCTCATAAAGCCATTAAGCGGAGAGCGCATCCGGCAGCTGAACAAACAGGCGTAAGAGGGCACGAGTACAGAGCGCTGTCTCTCTCTCCAATCAAACGCCACGCCGCCTGGAGATCGCCTCCCCGGGCCGCCGGAGCCCAGCCACGCGTTCAGCGACAGCGCTCGCTCCCAGCACCCCGCCCCGCCCCGCCGCCAAGACAAACACCACCGCCGCGCTGCGGGGCAGACACACACCTCCTGACAGGGCAGAGAGTCATCAGAGAGAGCAGCGCTTCCAGGTCCGCACGCCGGGTCTTCAGCGTTAACACAAAGGCCAGTCTGCAGTCCAGAGACTGTGATCGCAGAACGTTCCTGAAAGTGCGATTGTTGCCTGCCGGCGTTGTCCTTCGCAAAAACACATAAACGCACTCGAGTCCCCCAAATGTGTCTGCGACCCAGCAACGCTCTGTCGCTGCACTACTGTAACTGTAAGAATTTTAAAGAATGTTTCCTCGACAGGCTGACTACTGTACACTTCTATTGAACCAGACGACGGTTCGGTCATTAGTGTCTTTCAGGAGGACGAATGAGCGGGGGTTTGGGCCCCGAACAGAGGCTGTAGGGGGCGCTGTGACCAGTCTGTGACGCGGTCCTGGTGATGAGACTCCGGCGGGGACTTCCAGAGCGATCGCTCGATCGCGGTGTTCAGTGTTTAATGCGGCGCTGCAGCCCGGCTGGAACCCAGCCAGCCCGGGGAAATTACACAACGTCTCCGATCCTCTTATGGGATTCTCCCGACAGACGGCTGCACTGACGCGACAGGAGCCGTGTCCTATCGTGTGAAACACACACGCTCAGCGCCAACACGTGCGCTGAGAACGTATTCATCACTAAAGCGGCACGTCCATGGTGGAGCCCTGGGCCCTCACCTGTGGTTCAGGTACACACAGGTAGGCCTGCTCTGACCCACACACCGGCGGACGGACAGACAGACAGACAGAGGCCCCCAATACTCACAGGCTCAATTATTCATCTGCAGCTCATCATTAACCTCACCGGGGGAGGAGAGACTAGAGTGAGTGCACTCTTTCTCTCTCTCTCTCTCTCTCTCTCACGCGTTCCTTTACACTCCTATCTCACTCAGTCTCTCCCTCTCTCTGTCTCTCACTCGCTCTCTCGCTCTTTCATGCCTCTATCTATCTCTCTCTCTCTCTCTCCCTCACACTCCTGCCTCTCTGTCTCCCTCTCCCTCACATTCCTCTCTAGAGACAGCACAGCGCGTTAGCATCCACCGGCTGAAAAATGAAATAATAAAACACAGAAAGAAAGGGAGGATAAAGCAGGATGAGGAGAGGTGGCAGACGCTTCAGGAAGGGGGCTAAATTAGCGAGCGTTAACGTTCCTGCCCGACGCGGGAGGAGTCATTCCGACGCACGCCACGCTGTCGGGAATACCGCTGCTCCCAGGAGAACTCCCAACTCCCAAATCCCGAACAGAAAAATCCCAACCGCTACATCCGGCAATCACTAAGACTCTTAAGTCAAACTCTGCCGTTTGGCTGAGACTCCATTAAACATCAGAAAACACAGAGCCTGCATTCAGACCAGCGGCGTGCTCGTACGACCCAACGCGAAAAGGGCAGCAGAGCAGTCTCTGAATCAGCGCTGATTGAGAGGAATTACTCAATCGCAGCCAAGACCAGTGCCTTCCTGAGAAAGGAAACGGGCTGTTTTCCAGAAGGCAGAGCAGAGGTAAATATTTCACCTCTGGCGGGTCTCGGAGGCTGGCTGTGTGAGCGATAGCGCTGGATGCTCACATTGAGATGTGTGCGGAGACGGGGCAGGCTGACCTCCGACAGGAGGCCCCGCTGGGAGCCCCTGAATCCTGCCGCTTTCAGGAACACCACCATCATCAGCCATATTCATGAGAGTCTGTCTCTACAAGCGCCACACACCCCCCCCCGGAGCCTAGGGACCAGCGCAGGACAGAGCTGCCGGCCATGGGGTGTGTGTGTGTGTGTGTGTGTGTGAGAGACTGTGTGTGGCACTCTGTGTGTGTGTTTGTGTGTGTGTGTGTGAGAGACTGTGTGTGTGTGTGTGTGTGTGTGTGTGTGTGTGTGTGAGAGACTGTGTGTGGCACTCTGTGTGTGTGTGTCTGTGTGTGTGTGAGAGACTGTGTGTGTGTGTGTGTGTGTGTGAGAGAGACTGTGTGTGGCACTCTGTGTGTGTGTTTGTGTGTGTGTGTGGGATACTGTGTGTGTGTGTGTGTGTGTGTGTGTGTGTGTGAGTGTGAGAGACTGTGTGTGTGTGTTTGTTTGAGTGTGAGAGACTGTGTGTGTGTGTGTGTGTGTGTGTGCATGTGTGTGTGAGAGACTTTGTGTGTGTGTGTGTCCATGAGACTGCATGTGTGTAAGAGAGACTGTGTGAGTGAGTGTGTAAGAGACTGTGTGTGTGTTTGTGTGTGTGTGAGAGACTGTGTGTGTGTTTGTGTGTGTGTGAGACACTTTTTGTGTGTGTGAGAAGAGAGACAGAGCGAGGGGTTGTGTGTGTGTGCGTGTGTGCGTGTGTATGTCTGTGTGTGTGAGAGACTGTGAGTGTGTGTGTGTGTGTGTGTGTGTGTGTGTGTGCATGAGAGAGACAGAGCGAGGGGGTTTGTGTGCGGGTGTGTACATGTGTGTGGGTGTGTATCAGCAGTGCACTAATAAGATCCCCACTGCTCTGTCTCCTACAATCAGTGCACACCAGGCAATACATAACGTCTCTGACTGCAGACTGCCCTGCTCTGAAACTGCTATTAACACATGCCTTACAGTATCACTGCACACCTACACACATCCAGCTCGCCTGCTACGTGACGTGCTGGGGATACGAAACCTCATTTACATTTTCAAGCACGAAATGAATTTTTTTATTTTTTCTTTCCCCTCTGGAACAAGCCCCAGAGTGACTCAAACACCCAGTCCACAGTGGAAAATAATACGCCAACATTTCTGCCGCCTTATATATATATGCAAGTGTGAATATATATATATATATAGAATATATAAACATATACATATAATATCTGTTCCTTCCCTACGGTATGTGTGTGGAGTTGGAGCAAAGCCCGCTCACAGGAGTGTGTGATACTCAGGAGGAGGAATATATGACAGATTATTTTATTTATTTATTTTTTAATAAAATTTTGCATTTTCATTTTTCATGAAGCGGAGCGGGGTTTTGAAGTCGGCCGCGATCGGAGCCCGCTGCGCCGGGGACGGGAACAAAGGGAGCGCCGAGCCCCGTTCCCGACTCCCGCAGGAGAACCGGAGCGCCGCTCCGTGCCGCAGAGCATGCTGGGAGATTCCCGCGGTAAGGCCTCCGCGACAGATCTCTCTCCACTCCACATCCGCGCTCCAGAAAAATGACACACACACAAAAAAAAAGAGCATTCCCACACGCAACGGTGCGGC
>NC_083769.1:45606180-45654454 GCF_963514075.1 Conger conger
AATAATAATAATAATAATAATAATAATAGTAATAATAATAGTAGTAATAGTAATAATAATAATAGTAATAATAATAATAATAATATACTCCAGGTGCTGGAAGGTTCAGACATTGTCTGTATTTAACAGCAGGGAGTGCACAGAGCCGGCTCCACGTGCCTCTCTCACACGGCCAGTGATGAGTGACACTGAAGGACAGGTAAACACCGCGCCCTGCTCCAACAGCTCAGCGTCAGCGGGCTGATCACCGTCTGTCAGCGACACGCTCATTCTGCCTCCGGGAGACAGCCAGCCTGTCAGGGAACCGCCCGCCGGGGGAGAGAGTCCGGGGGTCTCCCCTGAGCTGGGGGGTCCCCCCGACAGCAGCCAGGCTACAGCCAGCCCGTCCTCCACAATGCCGCTCAACAGTGTATTTCTACAGCAGACAATACATTTAATAGGGGCTTTTAGCAGACGCTCTTATGCAGCGCACCCAGGTATTTTTACACACAATGGGCCTGATTCACCACGACCTCTAGCAAGTGCAAAACCTTTAACACACACAAAATCAATAACATGACCAATGGTATTTGTTTTGCACCAATCGATTGGGTGTGTTATCATTCTTGCGTGTGCTAAAACGTTTTTTTCCATGTGCTAAAGTTCTTAGTAAATCAGGCCCAATATATTCACACAGCTGGATATTGTTCTGGGACGTACCGGGCTCAGGGGCACAGCACGCACAGCCCAGCTGGGAGTCAAACCGGCAACCCCTGAGTGACATCACAGCTCCCTAACCACTGTACAGCACAGCTGCCCCAACCCCACCAATTCCTCCTCAACCGCACTGATAACTATACACACCAGGGACTCCCCTCTGTCCAACGCACAGCAACCGCATAAAACACGCCTAAGAACACTGCCTAAAACACTGCCTAAAACACGCCTAAGAACACTGCCTAAAACACCACCTAAAACACCGCAGTGATACCTCTACAAAGACCACAGACCACAGACCTCCCCCCCTCTGTCCAACACACAGTGACCACCTACAACACTGGGTAATGCTATACAGACCAGAGACCCCCCCTCTGTCCAACCGCATAAAACACGCCTAACAACACTGCCTAAAACACCGCACTGATAACTCTACACAGACGAGACACCCCCCGCCCCCCTCTGTCCTAAAACACTGCACTGATAACTCTACACAGAACCAGAGACCCCCCCCCCCCCCCGTTCTAAAACACCGCACTGAAAACTCTACACAGACCAGACACCCCCCGCCCCCCTCTGTCCTAAAACACCGCACTGATAACTCTACACAGACCAGAGAAACCCCCCCCATCCTAAAACACCGCACTGATACCTCTACACAGACCAGACACCCCCCCTCCCGCTCCCCATCCCTCACCAACAACAGAGAACTCCCAGGAGCCTGGAAAACTGTCAGTAATATAAAACACCGCTAACAGACGCTGCCAGTTTGGACCAGGCACAGCGACTGAGCGATCTGACTTCACGTGGTTGTGTGAAATCTAAGGGACCTGCATTAGCACACACAAATAGGACACGGCAGGTGGGAAAAAAACAGCAATATCTGCCAGGTTCACCCGACTGAGAGTCTGCTAGGCAGTGGAGAGGAAGAGAAAGGACCTTTATCGCAGAGGCCAGGTGCATTCTGGGGTGTGCTATACCAGCTCCAGCCCACTCCAGGCCTCAGAAACCACCGTGAGTGTGTGTGTGCATGTGTTTGCGTGTTTGTGCGCATGTGTGAGTGTGTGTGCGTGTGTATGTACCTGTGTGTGTGTGTGCTTGTGCGTGTGTGTGTGTGTGTGCGAGTGTGCATGCGTGTGTGTGTCCCTGTGTGTGTGTGTGCGTGTGTGTCCCTGTGTGTGTGTGTGCTTGTGTGTGTGCAGGAGTGTGCATGTGTGTGTGTGTGTGTGTGTGTGTATCTGTGTGTGTGTGTATGCATGTGTGTGTGTGTGCACGAGTGTGCATGCGTGTGTGTGTGTGTATCTGTGTGTGTGCGTGAGTGTGCATGTGTGCGTGAGTGTGCATGCGTGTATGTGTGTGTGTGAGTGTGTGTCTGCGTGTGCTGATTCTTCGAAGCACCGAATGTGAAATATATTTACTGCCACCATTACTCTCCTCTCAACACAAGTCTGTCTGTTTCCCACAGCAGGCTGCAATTATGAGGAGAAAGAGCCTGAAAAGATTACTCCTCTCCCAAACCTTCAGCAGCCAGAGCTTATCCAACCCCGTTATGTTACTGTACTACAGAGGACAGCGTGCAGAAAAATGTCAAAATGAAGAATGGGAAACCTGGCGTGGCACTCCGGGAGTGAGAGACACACGCAGGCTGGTCAGCACAGGTGACGGCCAGGGAACCCGCAGGAGCCGACATGATCGATTTCAGCAACGTCGCCACTCGACAGAAAAGGTGCATCTACAGTTTAACACGGACGTCTCACAAGCCCGTCTGCCCGAACACCCCGGGAAACCAATTTAACCATTTTCACAATGTCACGACGACAGCCGACCGGCTTGTCTATAAATGACAAAGTTATGACGAGATAATGCACCTGGCCTTGTAATCCTATTTGAGCGGAAGTGAGCAGTTGGAATTGATGTCACATTTCTAAACGGTGTTCACAAAATAGAATAATTAACAATTTAATGCGAGTTGTGTGTGAGAGCTTCTGAAAGTCGCTCGGCTCGCGGGGGAAAGCCGATGCTAAAAGATTTAAGCATCTGGGCGAACGGGCTCGGTAAATGAAATGGCGTAATTCAGCAGGCAGTCTTCAGAGTGCCTAGCCAGCTCTAAAAGGTCTCTCTGAGCACGGCAGTTAATTGGAAAGAAATTGTCAATCAGCGAAAGCCATTAACGAGTTGCGCAGCCAATCAAAAGTGAAGCGTGCCTTTTAGATGTGAATGCGCTCTCACTGAAACCTCGTTTTTTTTTGTGTTTTTTTTTTTTAAATGTCAAAATGAATTCGGTAAGGATATGAAGTATTTACGAATGAACCGAAACCCTCAGATACCCGGAGCTCCATTTGATACAGGCTTTTGAACACGGAAGTAGAACCCCTCCTGTGCAAAGCACTAACCAGGGAGGAGACGGGTGGTTATGAAAGGGACTGATCAAAACAGCCGTGAACCTCAACATGCACCACAGCATGACCCCCCCCCCCCACCCACACGTCAACACCTCCACCCCAGACACAGTCTGTCTACTGACACTTCAACTGCAATAATGCCAATGCATTATCATTCTGATGTACAGTACTGTGCAGAAGTCTCAGGCACCCTAGACTTTATTATATATATATATCTATATATATATATATATATATATATATATATATATATATATATATATATATGTTTATTTTTTTGTGTGTGTTAGTATAAAAGAACACATTTGAGATTTCCAAATATTCATTTTCCAAAAGATTTAATTTTATAGAGATTTTTGTATTTAACTAAAAAAGTTAACATAACATATTACTGTAAGCAATTTTCTACTTGTTACATAAAAACTTGATCAAGGCTGGCTGAGATCAGAAGCCAACCAAAGTCTGCAGAAGAACCGTGGCAAGTTCTCCAACATGCTTGGAACAACCTCCCTGCTGATTGGCTTATAGAACGGCAAGTAAGTAAGTTAAATGTATAGTATGTTTATTCAGGACCTTTCATTGAATTATTTTGTGTTATACAGGTGCCTAAGACTTTTGCACAGTACTGTATCTTGCTAAAGGAGCCACTCCGATAAGCCCCTCTGGGTTTCTTTGGGTCTGCCTTGCACAGCTCCTTTTGACAATAACTACACAGGATTATCTTTCTTTTTTAAACCAAAAAATCTATGTTTATTTATGTATATTTTGTAATTGTGCTGATTGTCTAACGTGCTAAATAAAAATGAAAAAACAATTTAATAAACAAACTGGGATTTGAGGAGCAGGGGAGGTGGCATGTCGCAGGCGGCTGAGGAACGTTCGGTCGGTAAGCGTAATATTTCATATTTCATGAGCCCCCTTATGCCAGCCTTTGAAGATAAGGGTTATTATTCCCCGCATTGGGATCGGTCCCGCAGAGGCACACAGACTGCTGCAGGGTGAAGAGAGGTCCCCTAAACTCTGGCGTTCCTGGCGTGTCTCCCGCGCGCCACGTTCCCGCCGCCCGCCGCCCACACACGTGCACACCGCCGCGGCGCTTCCAGAACGTTCCGCCTTCATGAAGACGGAGCGCCTCTGAACCAGCGAGACGCGCGCGGCTTTCATCCTCATTTTCCCGCTCTTTAAAAACACGCTATTTCACAAAACAGATAGCACCTTCAAAAAGATCCTGCCCCCACCCCTCGTTCACACAGAAATGTTTTTACAACTTAATGGCACATAAGCAACTTTAAATTTCTGGGGTTTTTTTTTTACTGGCAAAAAAACTCCAAAAACAAAGTTGCTCCTCAGAGTCTGGAGCCTGTTGGGAGTGCGAGTGAGCTCTTCAGCCTGTGCACAGTCCTGTGTTCGGGGTTGAACCCAGACACCCATGTTGTGGTTGAACAGTCTCCTGTGTCGGGGTTAAATACAGTCTCCTGTGTTGGAGGTTGAACACAGTCTCTGTGTTTGGCTGTGTTGGGGGTTGAACAGAGTCTCTGTGTTTGGCTGTGTTGGGAGGTTGAACACAGTCTCTGTGTTTGGCTGTGTTTGGCTGTGTTGGGGGTTGAACAGAGTCTCTGTGTTTGGCTGTGTTGGGAGGTTGAACACAGTCTCTGTGTTTGGCTGTGTTTGGCTGTGTTGGGGGTTGAACAGAGTCTCTGTGTTTGGCTATGTTTGGGGGTTGAACAGGCTCCAGCCTCTTTTCTGCTGTGGATGGTAAACTCAGGGCCCTCCCTCCCAGCTGAGGACTCCCAGAGCCTCTCTCCTGGAACAGGGGGGTTAATCTGGGATTGCAGCCGCCTCCAATCCCCTCCTGATCCCATAATCCACTTAACCGTGTGAGGGGTAATGATCCCGGCCACTCTGATCAGGGGCCTCCCTGCACCATTACACTAATGACACGGAGAGCCCACCTTCATACGGCCCGGAGAGGGGGAGAGGGGGCTAATCTCCCCCCAGGCTGGCCCCCAGACCCGGCCCTCCCTCCCCCCGTTTCGCAGACAGACCTGGGCTCATCCCGGACGAGCCCCCCCCCCCATCCCGGGCCCAAACCCTGCCCAGCTTCATTACCCATCAGCTTCAAAGCCGCCTCACCCCCCCCTCCTCCTCCTCCTCCTCCTCGGCACAGAGCAGATGTATGCTTTGGCACGCGGCGTTTTCTTAAAAAATCCGCGCCTTTCTGATCTTTACCCGCGCCGCGCCTCGTTAAATAAAACATGAGCCGCTCGCTTTCCGCAGCAAAGGGCTGAACGCGGGCGCGGGCTTCGCGGAGGAACACGCACAAATCCGACTGATGAAGGGAAGGGAAAAAAGAAGAAGAAGAAGAGGGAAAAAGGAGGAGTCGATACCGGTGCAAGTCTGCGTGACGTGCACGCCGCGCCGAAGATGAAAGATTACGGCAATTAAAATCTCACCCCTACACCTTCCCCAAAATGAGACCGCACCTCGGGGGAAAGCCAGAATTCCATTTTTAAATTAAAGTCATATGTCTTATGACCGCGTAATTAGTTATATATAAATAAATAAGCACAACTGCTTAACGTTATTAAAAAAAAAAAAAAAGTAATGTAATCGCGATATGCTAATGACATCAGCGCTGGACAGGCCCTGTAAGAGTCCTCATCATCGTCCCTGCTCTGCGCCGTATTAAATAGATTTCATAAACCCCGGACCTGGATTAGTATTCCCACCCTACAGACGGGATCCAGCCCTCGGGTTTCGACCTCTGGGTCCGGCCGCGTCGACGGGAAAAATCCATTAAATCCAGAGACGCTCCAGAGGGCCCTCGCCCTCCCTCTCGCACTCCTCCTTATTCCTCTCTTTCATCATCATTGACGGTGTTGGGTCTCGTAACCTGATGAAAACGCGACAGAGGAGAGGCGCTAAACGTGTGCCGGCTCTAAAGTGCTCCCGTTTTAGGGGCCGTTTGGCTCCTGGAAATATGTGATGTTTGCTAACTGGAAACATAATTTAGGAGAACGTCGAGTAATTGAGATGCGTTAGCGCACCGCTAATAGTTTCAACTCGGGAGCACAAGTACTCCTTCGAAAGAAAAACACGTCAGCATAGCGCCCTGCTGAATCTGGCAGAAACCCCAGAAGAGCTTCTGACTGCAGGGTGACAGGAGGCGGCCTGGCCAAAACTATTGGCTCAGGCGGTAAGAGCAGTCGTCTCATTGGCTCAGGCGGTAAGAGCAGTCGTCTCATTGGCTCAGGCGGTAAGAGCAGTCGTCTCATTGGCTGAGGCGGTAAGAGCAGTCGTCTGGCAGTCGGAGGGTTGCCGGTTCAAAGTGTCCCTGAGCAAGACACCTAACCCTCAAAATGCTTCTGACGAGTTGGCTGGTGCCTTGCATGGCAGCCATTGGAGTGTGCGTGTGTGTGTGAGTGTGTGTGTGAATGGGTGAATGAGAAGCATCAATTGTACAGCGCTTTGGATAAAGGCGCTATATAAACGGCAGCGTCCTACCTAAACCTCCGTCCTACCTCTCAAATACACTGCAGAGAATACCGGCCTCAGTCATGGCTAAATCAGCTCCTGGTGCTAAAGCACACGTCTCACGAAGCAAACTAATTATTTCAATCAGATGAAAAAAATACAATCAAAGTTTAAATAGAAATACCACTTCTAGTTCTATAAATAGCCTAGCTAATAACCGTTTAGGGCAGCTCAAAGTATGTAATAGGGTATGGAGACGCCTTACTGTGCACCACTGACCCCTGCTGGTGGACTGGATGCTCGCAGGTTTGGCTGCTAAGCCACACGTGCAGAGTCTTCCTCTGACTCATGTCTGTGTGAGAATAACACGGCGATGACATCACGGCCGGGGAGGAGAGGCACACGCGTGCATGCGTGTGTCTGCAGAGCGGGCTCGACAGGGCGTGCAGAAGGGAGACGAAGAGGAAATGCTCCATATTAACAAAATGATCCAATCACACGATGCAGTGTGTGTCCTCTGTGTCCGTTCCGTCTCGAAAGCACACGATTACCGCGGTCCTCCACCGTAATCAATGGGGAACGGGAAACGGGCCTCCGTGATTGCTGTTCCCAGAAAGGCCTAATTCACCACTCCAGAATCAACGTTCTGACCCACTCCTGGCCTTCATCACAGCCATCTTCACCCCGTGGGGTAAACAATGTTGTTGTTTTTTTTTTTTTTTCTGGGAGCAGTGCCGGGGACTTCATTCCCATTTTTCACACATAAGCACAGTCTGGCGCCTGCAGTATTTATGCGTGCGTGTGCGTGTGTGTGTGTGTGTGTCACTGTGTGTGTGTGTGTGTGAGTGCGTGTGTGTAACTGTGTGTGTGTGTGTGTGTGTGTGTGTGTGTGTGTGAGTGCGTGTGTGTAACTGTGTGTGTGTGTGTGTGTGTGTGAGTGCGTGTGTGTAACTGTGTGTGTGTGTGTGTGTGTTCATGTGGTTGTGTGTGTCTGACTGTGTACGTGTGACTGCGTGTGCGTTTCCAGCACTGAGCATTTACAGCACATTAACAGCACTGTGCATTGACAGCATGTTCACTATAGCAAACCTCTTCGCTGGGGACAGAACCTGACCCATAATTATTAGGTCAATAAACATGTTACATAAAGGCATACAATTCATTATTTATTTTTTTAAACGTTTTTTATTTCAATTAATTGCCATTGCCGATGTTGAGCATCCTCCGCTCACCGCGTTGAGAGCTTCATGAGGGGTTCGTTCTCCACCCAGCCATGAACAAGCCCACAGTGCTGAGAGCAGAAGCAGAAATGTAAACGCAAAGCTACTTGAAATGTGTTGAGACCGGTGATGCGTTAAATGAAAAATACGGGGCGAGGGGTTATCCTTCCTGTTACTTCCAGACCCTATCAGTGCAGAACCTCACCGTCAAACCCTGACACTCGAACACGAGCACAAAGATCCACATCACAATCTGCAAAGATCCACATCACAATCTGCAAAGATCCACATTACAATCTGCAAAGATCCACATCACAATCTGCAAATATCCACATTACAATCTGCAAAGATCCACATCACAATCTGCAAATATCCACATTACAATCTGCAAAGATCCAGATCACAATCTGCAAATATCCACATCACAATCTGCAAAGATCCAGATCACAATCTGTAAAGATCCACATTACAATCGGCACAGATGTACATCACATAAAGCAGAGCGCACCAGACTTCTTTTTGGGATCTGAGACGCAGTCAGCACGTGGCGCTCTAGCCAGCAGACGGGAGCGCGAGACTGTGGGATTCTACGCGGGGATTGGAGGCAGGAGTCTGCGTGAGCGGAGAGATCCCGCCGCAAAGCAGGAAGGCTCAGGCACTGAGAGCCGGCCTTCCTCTGGGCCAGCAGCGGGAGTGAGCCACAGAGAGTGAGAGAGACCAGTCAGGCAGGAGAGAGACCCGTTCAGACAGGAGAGAGACCCATTCAGACAGGAGCGAGACCCGTTCAGACAGGAGAGAGACCCGTTCAGACAGGAGAGAGACCCGTTCAGACAGGAGCGAGACCCGTTCAGACAGGAGCGAGACCCGTTCAGACAGGAGAGAGACCATTCAGACAGGAGAGAGACCCATTCAGACAGGAGCGAGACCCGTTCAGAAAGGAGAGAGACCATTCAGACAGGAGAGAGACCCGTTCAGACAGGAGAGAGACCCGTTCAGACAGGAGAGAGACTCGCTCAGACAGGAGAGAGGCCCATTCAGACAGAGGAGAGACCCGTTCAAACAGAAGAGAGACTCGTTTAGACAGAGGAGAAACCCGTTCAAACAGAAGAGAGACCCGTTTAGACGGAGAGACCCGTTCAAACAGAAGAGAGACCCGTTTAGACAGAGGAGAGACCCTTTCAAACAGAAGAGAGACCCGTTTAGACAGAAGAGAGACCCGTTCAAACAGAAGAGAGACTTGTTTAGACAGAGGAGAGACCTGTTCAAACAGAAGAGAGACCCGTTTAGACAGAGGAGAGACCCGTTCAAACAGAAGAGAGACCCGTTTAGACAGAGGAGAGACCCGTTCAAACATAAGACAGGAGGCCTGCAGAGCGTGAGCTTTCATTCAGTGGGACATCAGAGTTCCTCCCAGCCCTCCTTCAGACAGCTCTGCTACGCAGAAAGCGACCTGCTTTCATCCTTCACCGTTTCTCTGACACAATGGGGAATAAGCCATGTCAGCCGATTCCAAACTGATGACAGACTCGTTTGCACCAGAGATGAGTACAGTCCCTATCACAGCTTTGACTGTCAGCTTCACAGTTATTTATGCCATTAAAATCACACATAACGTGTCTGTGTGTATGTGCGTATCTGTGTGTGTTTATGTACGTCTCTGTGTGTGTGTGCGCATGTGTACATGTCTGTGTGTGCGTACGTGCCTGTGTGTGTGTGTATGTGTGCATCTGTTAGTACTTGTGTGTGTGTGTGTGTGTGTGTGTGTGTGCGTGCATGTGTAAATGTCTGCGTGTGTATGGACATATGTCTGTGTGTATGTATGTGTGTATGTGCGTATCTGTGTGTGCGTGTGTGTGCGCATGTGTACATGTCTGTGTGTCCGTGTCTGTGCGCACGCGTGTCTGTCTGTGCGTGTGTCTGTGTGTGTGTGTGTGTGTGTCTGTGTGTGTGTGTGTGTGTGTGTGTGTGTGTGTGTGTGTGTGCGTGTGTCTGTGTGCGTGTGTGTGCGTGTGTCTGTGTGTGTGTGTGTGTGTGTGTGTGTGTGTGTGTGTGTGCGTGTGTCTGTGTGCGTGTGTGTGTGTGCCTGCGCACGAAAGCAGAAGCAGACCATTTCTAATCTGTATTCAGGCAAATATTTCAGAGGCTTGAGGTTCAGGCAGGGAAAACATTTCAAGCTACAATACCACAAAGATATTAATAATAAAACGAAAACATAGCATTGGCATTCTCCCCTTGGCTTCAGCTTTTTCTGCTGTGATGGAATTCTGTGGTTGCATTATGTCACCAAAAGTGTATCGCCCCCCCCCCCCACACGCCGACCCTGAAAGTCATGGTGAAAACACGGCAGCGTATGGACCGCTGGGCGGGGCGGAGTTCTGATGAGGCGAGTCGGATCCACGGAGAGGGGGCAGGAGCGGAGAGATTCCCGGACAGGCCCGGGAGCCGAACAGGAAAAGGACTCCTGTAGCGTAGCGTAGTGGTTAAGGTAAATGACTGGGACCCGCAAGGTTGGTGGTTCTAATCCCCGGTGCAGCCACAATAAGATCCCGCACAGCCGTTGGGCCCTTGAGCGAGGCCCTTAACCCTGCATTGCCCCAGGGGAGGATTGTCTCCTGCTTAGTCTAATGCAGGGGTCGGCAACACTGGTCCTGGAGAGCAGCAGGGTGCGCTGGTTTTCGTCTCCACCTTAAAATAAGCAACCGATTCAGACCCAAGAAACCAGGTGAGGTGAGTTAACTGTGTAATCAACGGCTTTCATTGATCAATTAATGCCAAGTAACAACGAAAGCCTGCACACCCTGCGGCTCTCCAGGACCAGGGTTGCCGACCCCTGGTCTAATGTAATGTAATGGCTCCGATTATTTGGGGAAAAAACTGCCGTCTTTTTCAAACATCCATTTCTCTCCGTTCATCAAAAGAAGAGGCGCGCTGCTCTCTGTGATTTCATCCGATGGAGACGTGGTGAAGAGAAGAGATAAGTGAAACACAGAGACTCATCTCTTGGACGGCTGAACGGCGGGCGGGACGATCCCGCCGTCTCCGCCCTCGCTTCCCGGGCTGCGAGTGGGCAGGGGGCGGTTTCTACGATTCGCCGTTCACACCGGCAGAGGGTGACCCCCTCATCCCACACCCGGGAACGGCACGCCGCAGGGAACGCCAGGACAGCAGACGCCGTCGGCCGCACCGCCCGGAGAACAAAACGCCGCCGGCAAGCCAAGGTCTCCGCCGCTCCCGTTCCAGCTCCGCTCCGCTCCGCTCCGCATGGACATGACTCAGCATCACTGGACCAAACGCCCGTGGCCCACAGCACTGTGGACAGGGCCATGTGATTACCATGCACAAAGCCTTCCAATTCGCTTTCAATATTATTATGAATAATGGTGGGTGGAAGGCTAGCCTCCATTTCACGCTCACGTCTCTCACACTCTCTCACTCTCTACCCCTCCCCCTCCCCACATGCCCACACTCACTCTCTCACACTCACACACACTCACACACACACACACTCACACTGAAACTCAAACTCACACACACACACACACACACTCGCACACGCACACGCACACGCACACTCACTCACACTCACACTCACACTCACACACACACTCACACACACACACACACTCACACTGAAACTCAAACTCACACACACACACACACACACACTGACACACACGCACAATCACACGCACACGCTCACACTCACACTCAAACTGAAAATCTCACTCACACTGAAACTCTCACACACACACACACACACACACACACAGGCAGAAGCTGAAGCAAAGAAATAATCACATCATTCTAAACGCCAACCTGTGCCTCCACAGAGGAAGAGTCTCCCAATTTACAGGCCTGCTGTTTGAAGTTTATGACCGCTCTGTTGAGTCTCAAACTGGAATATCTCTCTCTCTCTCGCTCCAGGCAGCCAGACGCTCTCCAGTGTGCGAATTCACACGGCTGTCTCCTTCATCTGTAATGAAGGCATTCGCTTGTGTTCAGCTACAGACGAATTATCTGATAAGACCCATTTGTCAGCCTCACCAGCCGCAATTACCAAGTAGCACATAGGATAAACTTCAAATCTGCTGATGAGCAGCAGCACAGAGGCAACTCAGCCGGGCTATCATTTCAGAACGTAAACGCTGAGGCGATACGTTCATTTACGCGATAGGCACGCGACATTGCGCAGACCGCACAACAAAGCTGCTATTTTATCAGTTTTTGTTACGGATGTTTTATTTGACCTCTCCTTATGAAAGCTTTTAAAGTGCGTCGAGGCATTTCTGCTCGTGTTAAAACCTCGAATGGCGTTCGCGACGCCCGGATTTCCCTCAGCAACAGATAAAGTACGTCAAACGTAAAAACCGTGTCTGCAGGCTTCTCGGAATGAGTCATTTAAGCAGACTTTTTGACTTCACGTCTTTGAAGCAGCCAAACATCTGTAAAATATTTAGCTCGAGTATACGGATGAGACAGATAAGTGGCAATTATTGCCGCGCATAACACCCACACACCTAATGCACTTTCCGCAGTCTGTGCCACTGCACCACCGGCAGAGAGAACGGCAGAGCGCCGCCTCCCTGCTCAGAGCTAAAACAGATCTATACGCAAAACTAACTCCCCCCGTCAGTGGGGGACGGCCAGCAAACATTGCTTAAAGCATAATTAATAACCACCATTACATTACATTACAGTTATTGAGGTGATGATTTTATCCAAAGCGACTTTCAGTTGAGGGCCAATCCCACCTGGAGCAATGCTGGGTTAAGGGCCATGCTCAAGGGCCCAACGGATGCACAGATCTTATAGAGGCTACACCGGGGTTTGAACCACCAACCTTCCCGGTCCAAGTCAAGCACCTTAGCCACGAGGCTACAGGCACCTTAGCCACGAGGCTACAGGCACCTTAGCCACGAGGCTACAGGCACCTTAGCCACGAGGCTACAGGCACCTTAGCCACGAGGCTACAGGCACCTTAGCCACGAGGCGACAGGCACCTTAGCCACGAGGCTACAGGCACCTTAGCCACGAGGCAACAGGCACCTTAGCCACGAGGCAACAGGCGCCTTAGCCACTAGGCTACAGGCACCTTAGCCACGAGGCAACAGGCACCTTAGCCACTAGGCTACAGGCGCCTTAGCCACGAGGCAACAGGCACCTTAGCCACTAGGCTACAGGCACCTTAGCCACTAGGCTACAGGCACCTTAGCCACTAGGCTACAGGCACCTTAGCCACGAGGCTACAGGCACCTTAGCCACTAGGCTACAGGCACCTTAGCCACTAGGCTACAGGCACCTTAGCCACGAGGCAACAGGCACCTTAGCCACTAGGCTACAGGCACCTTAGCCACTAGGCTACAGGCACCTTAGCCACTAGGCTACAGGCACCTTAGCCACTAGGCTACAGGCACCTTAGCCACGAGGCTACAGGCACCTTAGCCACGAGGCTACAGGCACCTTAGCCACTAGGCTACAGGCACCTTAGCCACTAGGCTACAGGCACCTTAGCCACGAGGCTACAGGCACCTTAGCCACGAGGCTACAGGCACCTTAGCCACTAGGCTACAGGCACCTTAGCCACTAGGCTACAGGCACCTTAGCCACGAGGCTACAGGCACCTTAGCCACGAGGCTACAGGCACCTTAGCCACTAGGCTACAGGCACCTTAGCCACGAGGCTACAGGCACCTTAGCCACGAGGCTACAGGCACCTTAGCCACTAGGCTACAGGCACCTTAGCCACTAGGCTACAGGCACCTTAGCCACTAGGCTACAGGCACCTTAGCCACTAGGCTACAGGCACCTTAGCCACGAGGCTACAGGCACCTTAGCCACTAGGCTACAGGCACCTTAGCCAGCACAGGCTGCCCAATATGTCATAAAAGCATTACAGCACGGTCACACGTGCTGTAGGTTTTATAATTACATGGTGGTTCTCAGAGCTATCGATGGGGGATGGGGCTGGATCTGCCCCCCGCCGCTGGGTCTCTGATGAGGGGCTCAGGCAGGATCAGCTGGAAGAGGACCATCGCAGGCTGAGAGTATGTCCTCAAAGCGCGCACGAAAGCCCTTCACGCACAACAAGCAATTCCAGATGTGACCCTGGTGACCAGTTCCCTTCATGCAGCACCGCCATAAACCCATTTAAACTTTTGATTAGCCTCATTTGGCACGGTTCAATTATGCAATGTAAATAGCACGGCTGGCCTATGATTAATAAGCCAGGCACTCCTCAGGCCAATGGCGTATCAAGCCCACAAAGGAACGGGAAAGAGAACCTGTAATTTCCACTGAACACCTACGCGATTACTCACTGCGTTTCTCTGCCTTCGTCTGAGAGGTTACGGTAACGCAACACGGCAAGCGCTCGGAGAGCAAAAAGGAAATTATTCAAATTATTTTCTGTTTATTTTGGCCAGATAATCTGCAACACTAACAACGACAAACAACTTTTTGGGCGATATAAATGCTCTCATTACGGCGCACTAGAAGCGAGGCCATTGAAACCACTAAAAGCTACTGAAATACTAAAAGGCCGTTGTACTTTAAAATACTGTCCTTGAGAGTTCCCTAAACTAAGATAATAAGATACAATCAGAGGAAAAGGCTCTATTTACAGGTGATTTAGCCTGAATAATTTTGGGAGCTGTGTTCTTATGATCACTGCTGCTTCAGACTACGCTGTAAAACTGTCAGCATTAACTACCACAGAGGCTCAACTCCCACCCCTACCCTGACCCCTCGGGGCACTGGAGTCCCGTGCTTCAGGAGCACCGGATCCCAGTCTCCTCTTCCTGGTGCCAAACTGAGCCACGGCCAGCCACTCGTTAAAACCATCCGCACCGGGCAGAACGCACTTCTAAAGCATCACATCACACACCAAAACATAATCTAACACGCTTCTGAACATCACGCACCAAAACATAATCTAACACGCTTCTGAACATCACGCACCAAAACATAATCTAACACGCTTCTAAACATCACGCACCAAAACATAATCTAACACGCTTCTGAACATCACGCACCAAAACATAATCTAACACGCTTTTAAAACATCGCATCACGCATCAAAACACAATCTAACAGTGTTCCAAAAAATCCAATCATGCATTAAAACACAATCTAACAGTGTTCCAAAACATTACATTATGCACCAAAACACAATCTAACAGTGTTCTAAAAAATGTCATCATGCACCAAAACACGATCTAACAGTGTTCTAAAAAATTACATCATGCACCAAAACACGATCTAACAGTGTTCTAAAAAATGACATCATGCACCAAAACACGATCTAACAGTGTTCAAAAAAATTACATCATGCACCAAAACACGATCTAACACACTTCTAAAACATCACATCATGCATCAAAACAGGATCTAACCCGCTTCTAAAACATCAACGCAGCACCAACACAATCTGCCCAGCCTTAATGGAAACATTTCAAAATAAAGTAATTAAATCAGGCTATGTAATTTGAGGCCCTGTGATCTTCTCTAAACTGACACATTTCAGATATAATTTCAACAAACAGCTAATAGACTGTGCTGGCGGAGGGAAGTTAAAATTAAACCCGGGGTGGGTAATGAGAACCATTTCTTCCTGTTAACCAACTCCATTTCCCCCCCAATCCCCCCCCAGTCATTCAAATCCACTGCAGAAATCAAAAAGCTCAAAAAAACGTGAATCAAATCTGCCAGAATATAATGCAGCGCGCTTCACAAAAAACTGAGCAGGCAGAGAGACTCAATCAAGAGGTCACGGGCAAATTAAAATTTTCATTCCATGAGTGCTTTTTTTTGGGGGGGGGTTTCCTAGTGCCGCAAGAAGAGCCTTCACTACAACTTAACCAGCGAGGGCCCGAAGTGGGAGGGGGAGTCTGCAGCAGAACCCGAGAGAAATTTAATTAACCTTTTAGCTGCTTGGGAAAATGTAGGGAAATAATTACAGCGTGTCCCCCCCCCCCCCCGTCCCCCCCCTTAAAGTCAATTTCCCGCGTAGCAGGAAGGACAGTAATTGAAGTGGCGCAAGGCCCAGTGATTTCGGACGAGGAGGAGCCACGTGAACAGGCTCGCCGCGCCCGGTAATTACACTCATCTCTCCTGATCGACGCCTTTAATGGGTTCTCACAGCCCCGCCGCGCGCCGCCATACCGCCGGTGTTACGGCTCCTACGTTCCCCCCCCCCCCCCGGGCCCCCCCCGGGCCCCCCCCGCGCGCACGCCGCATTATAACGCCTGAAAGACTCGGTCAGTGATACTCCGGAACAGGCCCTTCCGCTTCAGCGCCTGATTAAGCCCGATGACACGGAAAGGTCAGGTGGCTGTCAGACGCGCGGCCTGATTTATTACGCTCACGGGCCCGATGCGGCGGACTCGGAGAGGGGCGCAGAGAGGGGCGCGGAGAGGGGCGCGGAGAGGGGCGCGGAGAGGGGCGCGTTTTTAACCAAACAACTCTTTTTTTATTTTTATTTTTTATCAACAACAGAAGAATGTTGGCTTCATTTAGACCGAGCTTATGGTGGGCCGGTCTGGTGCAGAGGTAGGGAATGCCGGCCAAATTAAACAGGATTTATTTTTTATTTTTTCCTCCTAGTTTGTTTCCAAATCAGTTCCTTGAGGTGAAATTCAAACTGGGATTGGAAATCCTGAAGGCTATGCAAACGGCACTGCCATAGGACTACAGAAATGTCTAAAGTCTAATTCCGTTATGCTCGATTCTTCCCATCGCTGGCTTCATAACCATAACTTTACAGAAATATGAAAACCTCTGTATATTTGTAATGCATAAAAAGCTATGGAAGCCATAAACATACACCAAACATAATCAGCGGAAATAAAACCAAACATAACACATTTTAATTTAAATTACTGTCAAAGAGATTCAATTTAGCAAACTTTACATTTTCCCAATCTGCTTACTGGCCTCTAAGCACTCTAAGACTTAACTTAACAAGACAATTTAGCCCAATCCTAAAAGCACATGAATGCACTTAATAAAGGCATGCTTATATTAGAAATACATACAGTTTGTTCATTTTATGTTCAAGCTGTGCAGTTACTTCTGGAAGTAAAACGCTGCAGTAAAATCAGGGGACAGGCTCTTGGCTAACAGAGGAATATGTCCCACACTTTGTGACACAACCTCTTCAGCGACAGGAATTCCAAACGGAATTCCCTGAAATTGAAAATTCCCGAGCAGCGCAGGGATACACCCTGCGGGCCCGATCGAACCTTCCGCTTTGGGAATTCCGAGGGACGCCCCGTAATTAATCACCTCGTCGCCGAGTGGCCGAGAGATTCGGTGGGAAAGGGGTCCCTCGCCTCATTGCGCAACGGCGCCCGGTCGATACCCAATGAAAGCGCAGCGTCATCTGTGAGGTCACAGCCATAGTAACAGTTGACCGGAGACCAGGGCTCAGTGCGGTGAGCAGGGCTCCAGGGACCCAGGCCACATTAGCCATGCATGGCCCCCCCAGACCTCTCCCCTCTCCCCTCTCCCCTCTCCCCTCCTACATCCATACCGTTAATCTACTGGTGATTAGTCTGGCCCGAGAGGCCCCGCTCCAGGCTGAAGGCCGTCACCCACACCCACACCCCCCCCACTGCAGGGCACGTCGGGACACTGACGGAGTGACCTTCTGAGGGCTTCTGACAACTCGCCCCTCAAAGGGCCCAGCAGGAAGAGCGCACTTAACCTCGCGGAGAACGCTTTCAAAAGATTACGTCTCTCTCATTTTCTCTCCCTGTCCGTTTTTTATTCAGCGGCCGTTTTCAGCGCGTCGGCTGAGGCCTGAATGAGCAGCAGCTGACCGGCGTTTGCCATTCTGACACTGACATCCACTCACTGAACTCTCCACAGCGCTGCTGCAATATTTACACGTCTCTCGTTTGTACTTCTTGCCAATAACCCGAAGCCAGCCGGAACTAGGGGGGAGAGAAAGGGAGAGGGAGAGAGAGGGAGAGAAAGGGAGAGGGAGAGAGAGGGAGGGAGAGGGAGAGAGGGAGAGAGGGAGAGAGAGGGAGAGAGAGGGAGAGAGAGGGAGAGGGAGAGAGAGGGAGAGAGAGGGAAAGGGAGCGGGGAGATTGAGAGAGAGGGGGAGAGAGAGAGGGGGAGTGAGTGGGAGAGAGGGAGAGAGTGGGAAAGAGAGAGAAAGGGAGCGAGGAGATTGAGAGAGAGGGGGAGAGAGAGAGGGGGAGTGAGCAGCGAGAGAGAGGGAGAGAGCAAGATGTGATAAGGAGAGGCAGAGGCAGAGAGACTGCAGCACAGGGAGATGGTATCTATCAGTGGGTTCTACGCCACCACCCTGCTGGAGGAAAAAGCACATTGCCGTCTCTGCCCCCAAATGGCTCCACAGCACCTCCCACACACACACACACACACACACACACTCTCTCACTCACACACACACTCTCAAACTCACACACACACTCTCACACTCACCCACACACTCACTCAATCACTCAATCACACACACAAACACACTCTCACACTCACACTCACACTCTCACTCTCACTCTCACTCTCACACTCTCACACTCTCACACTCTCACAAACACACACTCACACACACACACACACACTCTCACACACACACACACACACACACACACACACTCACACTCACACACTCACACACTCACACACTCACACACAGCACTCTCTCACTCAGCTCTTATAATGCTGACCAACACCACAGACGCCCAGCACCTAGCATGTCACACTCCCACCCTGACCAGCACCCACACACCCCACACCGCTGTAAAAACCAAGCACAGGCACAAGCACATACACTTCACCACATCAAGACAAGGCCCCTACAGAGTTATGAGAGGCATTCTGCCACAGGTTTGTTCCTCTGGGACAAAGAGCAATGTACGCATGTAAGGGTATTAATCAAGCCGCCACGTTGCCTCCCGACCAACCGGGGTGCCAATTAATATTAACATTGATCGCTCATAACAAGATTAAGAGGGATTCATAAATTCATTTGTCAGTAATTTTCATGTTTTTTTTTGTTTTTTTTTGTCAGCGCCGGGCGAAATTAATCAGAATAACAACAAGCAGGCAAATCCAGGAACACAAATAGCCGGTATTGACTGGGTGAAAGCAGAGTGACCTTGTAATGATTTTGTCGGAGTCTGACGCGGTTCGACCCAGACGTCTCAGCGGAGAGCAGGCCAGCTAGGACACGTCGAGGCAGCGCCATGCTCCACCACTTCATGAATAATAGAAATGAATCACACTGGTTCTGTGGGTTTCCACTGGGGCTGCAGCCCGATGAAATCAATATCAGAAACTATCCCCATAAAGTTTGCCACAATAACGATGACGAAAAAGTCAGTATCATGTTCGATACCCCAGTGATAGTGTCCGTTTCCTCCGAAATCACACAGAGCTGGGTCTCATCAAATGGTAAATGTAAGTGGTTGGCATTTACACAGCGCCTTTATCCAAAGCGCTGTACAATTGATGCTTCTCATTCACCCATTCATACACACGCTCACACACGGACGGCGATTGGCTGCCATGCAAGGTACCAACCAGCTCGTCAGGAGCATTTGGGGGTTAGGTGTCTTGCTCAGGGACACTTCGACACAGCCCGGGCGGGGGATCGAACCGGCAACCCTCCGACTGCCAGACGACTGCTCTTACTGCCTGAGCCAATGAGACGACTGCTCTTACTGCCTGAGCCAATGAGACGACTGCTCTTACTGCCTGAGCCAATGAGACGACTGCTCTTACTGCCTGAGCCATGTCACCCCATAGCCTGCAGTCACGAGCTACATGAGCTACATGCAGCAGTGGCCTCGTGGAGATGCACACAACGTCACACACAACGTCACACACAACCGCAAAGGAGTAGTACACACCGTAAGGTCTGAGCAAAGATAAATTGCCCACAAATATTTGAAAAATATTTTAATCATAAGGTCTTTCTTAAAGGAATTGCAGTTGTCGTTAACGTCAACAGAAAATGTTCTATTTTCACAAAATCTGTATGAAAATTGTATTAACTAACGCTTACTTAACTTGAACTTAAATTTGTTCAAATTAGTTAGGCCTATGTTCTAAAAATTAAGACGGATCCCTGGGTTCTGATTTGCACTCTATTGTACATCGCTCCGGATAAGAGCGTCTGCTAAACGACTACAATAGAATATGATCTAGTTTTAGATTTCGTGAGAAAAAAAAATCAAGCGTCCATCAGGAGGAACGAGCAGCCATTTTGAGCGGCAGCCAGCCCACAGCATGGAGCGGGAAAACGCAGGGCTACAGGAACGTCTGGGCGTCTGTGAGAGAGGAACTCGATCTGTCACGTGGCCAGAACGCAGCAGAGGGCTCTAGGGACCTCACACGACCACAGTGACTCAGGGACCGCACTTAACCCTGCCTCCGCGTAAACACCTGCGATGCTAATTGTCGGCTTAACACAGATACGCTGGCACTGCGAGGCAAACCACCAGACCAGAGTCAACCCAGCCCAGCCCAGCCCAGCCCCGCCCTTTAGCCCAGATTCTCCGATAACACGCCACCGGCTTGAGCAAAGGCTTTCTTGTTGTCTTTGGCTGCAAGTGTTGCTCAAGCGTAGCAGTTCAGGATGTGAGGTGAGAGATGGCTGCGTGAGGAGACGTGACACCGCTAACGCCGGCCGAAGTGTGTCACTCAAAGCCAAGGCACCGCGCACACGGCGGAATCCATCCTTCATTCATCCTGCCCATCACCATTTCAATCGTGTCAGAATCAGGCTCAGTCACTTTTGGAGGACTGTGTCCCGTACATTGCCTCTGACTTTCCGAACTCGACACGACAGAAAGATGCGAAACCGCATCGCGGAACGGACACGGGAGAGCGCGGGAGAGCTCACTGTTGTTGAGCGGTTTCCGTAGCGATGTGCCGGCCAATGGGATGAGTCAATGCTGCTGAGAGACGGTGTCCAGCCTCAGTGCAGCTGCCACTGCAGCACAGGGCAGCTCAGAGACTGTGGCCACACCGGAGCATTGGGACCAAACACAGGGGAAACGCACCCCCTTCCGGGGCGTGATAAATATTACAATAATAGAATCATTTGTTATTTACCTGATGCTTTAATCCAAAGCGACTCTCAGTTGATTTGACTGAGCAGGAAACAATCCCCCCCCCCTGGAGCAATGCGGGGTTAAGGGCCTTTGCTCAAGGGCCCAACAGTCGTGCGGATCTTATTGTGGCCACACCGGGGCTTGAACCACCGACCTTCCAGGTCCCGGTCATGGGCCGTATCCACTAGCCTTCAGGCGGAACAGGCCCCACATATCACTGCCACAGGGCCAGACACAGTACAGCTGAGGAAAAGGATTAGCCCCGCGCCGGGGAATAGGATCCAACAGCCTGTCTGGGTTACACAGCTCATTCAGCGAGACGTCTCTCTCTCTCCCCTCATCTCACCTGCACCTGCGTGAGAGTGTAGCCACAGGAGCCTCCAGGGCGGAGGTCTCTCAGCTTCAGAAGAGAGAGGGGCTTCCCCAACAACTGCAGCAGGAGGCCCAGCCCCCCACCGCTGGAGCTCAGCACAGCTGCTGCTGCTGCTCCACTGAGGGCTAAAGCTGCTGAGGCTAACAGGGCGACAGCTACAGAACACTCACTCACTCACTCACTCACTCACTCACTCACTCACTCACTCACTCACTCACTCACTCACTCACTCACTCACTCACTCACTCACTCACTCACTCACTCACTCACTCACTCACTCACTCACTCACTCACTCACTCACTCACTCACTCACTCACTCACTCACTCACTCACTCACTCACTCACTCACTCACTCACTCACTCACTCACTCACTCACTCACTCACTCACTCACTCACTCACTCACTCACTCACACTCACATTGACACACACGCACATTGACACACACGCATGCACGCACAGTGTGACTGGAGCTGCTGCCTGACTAAACACACACTTCAGCAGTGACCATGGAATATCCGGTTATAATCCAGGAATTCAGCACCCAAAATAAGAATGTTTTTTTTTTCTGAAAACAAAAGAAATAGGAAGGAAATCATTATATCCTGTATATTTATATGGTAGCATGGTTAGTCATCTTCTACCCCACTAAACCCCCACCCCCTCCTGGCAAATGAATGCACATCTGCCTGCTATCTGTGGCTACACCCTGCCTGGTGTCTGTGGGTAGGTACTGCCTGGTGTCTGTGGGTAGGGACTGGCTGGTGTCTGTGGGTAGGTACTGCCTGGTGTCTGTGGATAGGTACTGACGGGTGTATGTGTGTCTGTGGGTAGGTACTGCCTGGTGTCTGTGGGTAGGGACTGACTGGTGTCTGTGGGTAGGGACTGCCTGGTGTCTGTGGGTAGGGACTGCCTGGTGTCTGTGGGTAGGTACTGGCTGGTGTCTGTGGGTAGGTACTGTCTGGTGTCTGTGGGTAGGGACTGGCTGGTGTCTGTGGGTAGGTACTGGCTGGTGTCTGTGGGTAGGTACTGTCTGGTGTCTGTGGATAGGTACTGACGGGTGTCTGTGGGTAGGTACTGCCTGGTGTCTGTGGGTAGGTACTGTTTGGTGTCTGTGGATAGGTACTGACGGGTGTATGTGTGTCTGTGGGTAGGTACTGCCTGGTGTCTGTGGGTAGGGACTGACTGGTGTCTGTGGGTAGGGACTGTCTGGTGTCTGTGGATAGGTACTGACGGGTGTATGTGTGTCTGTGGGTAGGTACTGCCTGGTGTCTGTGGATAGGGACTGACTGGTGTCTGTGGATAGGGACTGACTGGTGTCTGTGGATAGGGACTGACTGGTGTCTGTGGCACTGTACACAGTTAAGGGGGGGGAGGGGGCTGATTGTCTGGCCCCGGGCCCCACATCACCTTCAAGGGGCCGCAGATTCTTACTCGGTCTCTCAGCCAAACTCCAAACAAAAAGGCCTCCCCACGTCAAGGAAATGTTACCTTGAACCAGAACCAGAATCTCCGCAGTGACTAATACCGTTCCGCAGAGCGGATTTCAAACAGCCCGGGAATTAGCATCAGACTCCACATGAGACAGGCCGGCTCTGGAGGGTAACCAGACTTCTTCAATTATGGAAATTATTAATTAAATCATACAAAGAACAACTGACACACAGAGGAAGAAGGAAGAGGAGGACTGGGGGAAGGGATGCACTTGTTTACACAGTCCAGCACTCCATCTGAGACAAAGACAGTCAATGTTGCCTTCGCCCACTACACTTCCATAGAGTTTAAACCAGCTATTGCAATTCTTTCTCCCCAATAATAATAATAGCTCAACAGCCCAACAGCTGTGCGGATCTTATCATAGCTACACCGGGGTATGAACCACCAACCTTCTGGGACCCAGTCATGAACCTGGGCCACGAGGCTACAGGCTGCCCCAATACCCCCTTCCATAGCGTGAAACCATCTTTAGTAAGTATTTTTCCCCAGTATACATCCATAGAGTGAAACCATCTTTAGTAAGTATTTTTCCCCAGTATACATCCATAGAGTGAAACCATCTTTAGTAAGTATTTTTCCCCAGTATACATCCATAGAGTGAAACCAGCTTCAGTAAGTATTTTCCCCCAGTATACATCCATGGAGTGAAACCAGTGAAACCAGTTCTCCTCCTCAGGGAGAAACCGGCTTCTTCTTCACCAGTCCAGGTCCCTGCGGTGAAACGGGCGTCTGCCTCTCTCAGAGGCCTGTGCGTGGGGAGGGAGCAGTAATGAAGTGGCCCTGCACGTACCGCAGAGAGAGAGCCCGCTGTTTCCACAGAGAGGAGAGCAGGCACGTCGAGGACCCTGCAGAAACAACAACCGCCCCCAACCTCCCCCCTCAAACCCCCCTCAACCTCCCATCCCCCCCCAAACCGCCCCCATCCTCCCCCCTCAAACCCCCCTCAACCTCCCATCCTCCCCCCCCAAACCCCACCCCTCAACCCCCCTCAAACCCCCCTCAACCTCCCATCCCCCCCCAAACCCCACCCCTAAACCCCCCTCAACCTCCCATCCCCTCCCAAACCCCCCCCCTTCCTCCCCCCTCTAACCCCCCTCTCTCTCCCCCTCGTACAGGCAGATTTAATTGAGCCGATTCGGAGGTTAAAGGCGGATTCCAAGGACCCGGGCGCTATTAATAGCAGCCAGAAATTCAACGTCTCCCCGCGAACGCAATCACCGCTGCCGCACTGAGAGGCTGTGCTGGAGCTCCCTCCACGTCTGTGAAGAGATGCGCTTTGTAGTTTAAAGGGGCTCCTCGTCGACGGGGTGCTGTGTGGATACTTAACACTCGCCGTAATGGGATTCAGAAAAAAAAAATATAATAATGAATTACATTTTAAGGAAAAACTGACCTGTTTTTATTTTTTTTCCCTGCCTTTTTTCTTGGCTTTGTGTGTGCAATTACGCTGCTGTGCATTATGGGGGCAGGGAGGGGGTGGAGATGCATTTTCATATGAAAGATAATTAACACATACGGCGCATAGTGCTGATGTGTATATTTAGAACAAGGCTCTGAGAGTTCAGACAGCAAGCAGCTAAAATGGATCAGACTTTTTGTTCCCTTTGTTATTTATGTGTGTGTGTGTGTGTGTGTGTGTGTGTGCGAGTGTGTGTGTGTGCGAGTAAGTGTGAGTGTGTCTTTGTGTGTGTGTGTGTCACACAGTGGCTCCAGTTGCAGGGTGTGTGTGCGTCTAAAAGCGTATAACTATCAAATGATCCTGTACGGTACATTCTCCTCATTAGAAAGTGGGCCCCGTTTAAAGAGGGAGAAGAATCCTCTCTCGTCAGCCTGCCTGTCCCCTCTCCCCAGACGAAGGGCGCTTGCTGATACCGCACTTTTTAACGGCCAGGGAACACGTACATTGGATTTTGCAGAAAAAACCTACTGGTGCTTACGGTAGCTACAAAGGAGATTTAGCTACTTGAGGTAATTACAAAAAACCACAGTGAATGTTTAGTCATTCGGGATGCTTAGTACCTCTGTACGACTGTATGTCTAAACGTAGTTACCCATCGTGAACTCCCGGAAAACAACTGCGGTAATAAGCACATGAAAATGGTTTAAAAAACGAACTACTTCAAGCATCAATCACAGAACGAACAACAGAAGTAAGGACGGCGACATTCACCGCTAACGGCTTGATGGAGATGATCAGTGAAGGTTAACCTGCAAAAAGCAGGACAATCATCTCAAGCTGATAAAAATTTTTTTTTTTAAATTTAAACATAAGAAATTAGTTTCCTTGAAATCTGCATCCTAATATGCCAATGCAGACAGAGAAGAACAGAAGCACAGCAGTCTGTTGTGATCTGATTGGCATTTCCATCAGACTGGTGTTATGTGAAAATCCAGCTCATGGCAGACAGGCCTACGATGGCGTGGGGCTATCCGAGGTGATGACCTCATTTGCCGCGTATGACGGACAGCTCTGTAAAAGCAGTCACACACACACACACACACACAGTCACACACACACACACACAGTCACACACACACACACACACACACACAGTCACACACACACACAGTCACACACAGTCACACACACACACAGTCACACAGTCACACACACACACACACACACACACACAGTCACACACACACACACACACACACACACACACAGTCACACACAGTCACACACACAGTCACACACACAGTCACACACACACACACACACACACACACACACACACACGGTTCCTCTTGTCACTTCAGGGCGCTAATGCGGGCGTCTGCCTCTCTCAGAGGCCTGTGCGTGGGGAGGGAGCAGTAATGAAGTGGCCCTGCACGTACCGCAGAGAGAGAGCCCGCTGTTTCCACAGAGAGGAGAGCAGGCACGTCGAGGACCCTGCAGAAACAACAACCGCCCCCAACCTCCCCCCTCAAACCCCCCTCAACCTCCCATCCCCCCCCAAACCGCCCCCATCCTCCCCCCTCAAACCCCCCTCAACCTCCCATCCTCCCCCCCCAAACCCCACCCCTCAACCCCCCTCAAACCCCCCTCAACCTCCCATCCCCCCCCAAACCCCACCCCTAAACCCCCCTCAACCTCCCATCCCCTCCCAAACCCCCCCCCTTCCTCCCCCCTCTAACCCCCCTCTCTCTCCCCCTCATACAGGCAGATTTAATTGAGCCGATTCGGAGGTTAAAGGCGGATTCCAAGGACCCGGGCGCTATTAATAGCAGCCAGAAATTCAACGTCTCCCCGCGAACGCAATCACCGCTGCCGCACTGAGAGGCTGTGCTGGAGCTCCCTCCACGTCTGTGAAGAGATGCGCTTTGTAGTTTAAAGGGGCTCCTCGTCGACGGGGTGCTGTGTGGATACTTAACACTCGCCGTAATGGGATTCAGAAAAAAAAAATATAATAATGAATTACATTTTAAGGAAAAACTGACCTGTTTTTATTTTTTTTCCCTGCCTTTTTTCTTGGCTTTGTGTGTGCAATTACGCTGCTGTGCATTATGGGGGCAGGGAGGGGGTGGAGATGCATTTTCATATGAAAGATAATTAACACATACGGCGCATAGTGCTGATGTGTATATTTAGAACAAGGCTCTGAGAGTTCAGACAGCAAGCAGCTAAAATGGATCAGACTTTTTGTTCCCTTTGTTATTTATGTGTGTGTGTGTGTGTGTGTGTGTGTGTGCGAGTGTGTGTGTGTGCGAGTAAGTGTGAGTGTGTCTTTGTGTGTGTGTGTGTCACACAGTGGCTCCAGTTGCAGGGTGTGTGTGCGTCTAAAAGCGTATAACTATCAAATGATCCTGTACGGTACATTCTCCTCATTAGAAAGTGGGCCCCGTTTAAAGAGGGAGAAGAATCCTCTCTCGTCAGCCTGCCTGTCCCCTCTCCCCAGACGAAGGGCGCTTGCTGATACCGCACTTTTTAACGGCCAGGGAACACGTACATTGGATTTTGCAGAAAAAACCTACTGGTGCTTACGGTAGCTACAAAGGAGATTTAGCTACTTGAGGTAATTACAAAAAACCACAGTGAATGTTTAGTCATTCGGGATGCTTAGTACCTCTGTACGACTGTATGTCTAAACGTAGTTACCCATCGTGAACTCCCGGAAAACAACTGCGGTAATAAGCACATGAAAATGGTTTAAAAAACGAACTACTTCAAGCATCAATCACAGAACGAACAACAGAAGTAAGGACGGCGACATTCACCGCTAACGGCTTGATGGAGATGATCAGTGAAGGTTAACCTGCAAAAAGCAGGACAATCATCTCAAGCTGATAAAAATTTTTTTTTTTAAATTTAAACATAAGAAATTAGTTTCCTTGAAATCTGCATCCTAATATGCCAATGCAGACAGAGAAGAACAGAAGCACAGCAGTCTGTTGTGATCTGATTGGCATTTCCATCAGACTGGTGTTATGTGAAAATCCAGCTCATGGCAGACAGGCCTACGATGGCGTGGGGCTATCCGAGGTGATGACCTCATTTGCCGCGTATGACGGACAGCTCTGTAAAAGCAGTCACACACACACACACACACACAGTCACACACACACACACACAGTCACACACACACACACACACACACACAGTCACACACACACACAGTCACACACAGTCACACACACACACAGTCACACAGTCACACACACACACACACACACACACACAGTCACACACACACACACACACACACACACACACAGTCACACACAGTCACACACACAGTCACACACACAGTCACACACACACACACACACACACACACACACACACACGGTTCCTCTTGTCACTTCAGGGCGCTAATGAGCAGCGCTGCATAAGCAGCCCAAAGCCCAGCGGAGTCGGCCTCGCATCTGTGGCCATCATTATGCGCTTTGCGTGCGTTTCCTTATGAGGACTCCTCTCCCAGCTATCTCAGCTCTCTCAGCTCTCCCAGCTCTCTCAGCTCTCTCAGCTCTCTCAGCTCTCTCAGCTCTCCCAGCTCTCTCAGCTCTCCCAGCTCTCTCAGCTCTCTTCTCCCAGCTCCCAGCTCCCTGCTACCTGCTACCAGCTCCCAGCCCTCAGCTCCCAGCTACCTGTTCCCAGCCCTCAGCTCCCAGCTACCAGCTCCAGCCCTCAGCTCCCAGCTACCTGCTCCCAGCCCTCAGCTCCCAGCTACCTGCTCCCAGCCCTCAGCTCCCAGCTACCTGCTCCCAGCCCTCAGCTCCCAGCTCCCAGCTACCTGCTCCCAGCTCCCAGCTCAGCCCTCAGCTCCCAGCTCCCAGCTCAGCCCTCAGCTCCCAGCTCAGCCCTCAGCTCCCAGCTCAGCCCTCAGCTCCCAGCTCCCAGCTCAGCCCTCAGCTCCCAGCTCCCAGCTCAGCCCTCAGCTCCCAGCTCCCAGCTCATCTGAGTTCTTCATTTACAATCGTCTGCAATACGCCTGACAGAAACTAAACAATCCAAAGCCCATTTCCCGACACTAGTTGCAGTGCTGTGCTCTCTCGTGCGGGAAAACAACACAATACGACTTAAGGTTCACGTGTGGAATTATAGAAATATGTCCCTTTCTAAAATTCATTTTTGGTGTCCAAAAAACTTTCGTAATGTCTCTCGCAACCGATTGTGCAACTGTATTTTGTAACGTGTACTTCCTGTTTATTGTATTTGTTGTCCTGTTGCATTGTGGTCCTGGAGAAATGCCATTTCGCTCCCCCGACAGGCTCAACACATTGTGGAATGACAATAAAGTTAACGTGAACTCGAACTACACCTCTGGAAGCAATGGTATTAATTTGTTTACTATTAGGAATGCAGGACCGCATTACATGCGCGTTCCGTGCACACGGAGACTCCATTTCCAGGTGAGCCCCTCCCAGCTTGGCTCGTGGGATGGGTACTCCCCCTAAAACTGCCTCAGGAAATATCCACAGGAACACTTTTATTCTCATGAGGAGGGCCCCACCGATTAAAACTAATTCAGATTAATGGTAATGGTTGTTGCCTCGTAAATTATGAAATATTATTCATGTTAATTCATAAAATCATGCCCCATTATTGGAGGGATCGTCCTTTGAGGTTAATAGCTAAAAAGGGCAGTCATATTCATGTTTTAACAATATGTGTGTGTGTGTGTGGGTGGGTGGATGTGTGTATGTGTGTGTGTGTGCGTGCATGGTGGATGTATGTGTGTGCGTGTGCGTGTGCGTGCGTGCGTGGTCTGTGTGTGCGGGTGTGTGTGTGTGTGTGTGTGTGTGTGTGTGTGTGTGTGTGCATGTGTGCGTGCGTCCGTGTGTGCGTGCTCTCTCTGTGTGTGTGGGTGGATGGATGTGTGTGTGTGTGTGCGTGCGTGCGTGCGTGGTCTGTGTGTGTGGGTGTGTGTGTGTGTGTGTGTGTGTGTGTGCATGTGTGCGTGCGTCCGTGCGTGCGTGCTCTCTCTGTGTGTGTGGGTGGATGGATGTGTGTGTGTGTGTGTGTGTGTGTGTGTGTGCGTGCGTGGTCTCTGTGTGTGTGGGTGGATGGATGTGTATTATGAGCCAGTTCAGCAGAAGTCTTCATTCACTGAAGAACAGCTGGGAGCTCACCTGACTGGATGACTATAGATTGCCCCTGGCAGGCATCCGTTTCCCACTCTATCCAGATCAGTCAAACGCTCAGTCTGGCTCGCCTCTCTCCTGGCTTCCCACCGCAGCACCGCATCTACGTCAAAATCTGGCACAGGCTTCCCGCCTCTCCCCGTACACACTACAATACATTTATCTTCTGCAGCAATCTGCCATTCACAGCCAGCCATCATCATCATCTCTGACCTCCCATTGGTGGGACGAGCTGCCAATCACACAGAGCAGCCGCTCACGGCATTCTGTAGTCCCCTGGGGGGCGTCAACAGGGGGGGGGGCGTCCCCCGGATGCCCTGGGCCTGCACCTTCTGCCCTGAAACCGAGAATCAGCCCCGAAACCGTGCACTTGAAACCCAACACCGCACCCCTGCATCAGCCCAGCGGCTGTGGCTCACACAGCCTTTGTGCTAGAAGCAGTGGTACATATCATATTAATAATAATGAAACTGTGGCTATGAATCACAAAAGCGACACCTGGAGAATCGTAAAATGCTCCTCGCCGAGGGCCCGTACGATATAACGCGAGACTAATAAATGGACGAATAAAGGGAGTAACCCTTACCCAACCGACAGTTACAGTTTTTACTGTGGTGTGCAGTCACACACTACTGTCCAAACCAGTTCAACCTGGAGCTCCAAAACGCAAGAGCTGCCAACCAGGCCAAAGGCAAATAAAGTGATTTTAAAGAGAGAGGAGTAACACTGGGCTTTTTCTGCAGGTTGACAGCAGTGCATCTCTGTATGACTTCAGATCGACTGCAGTGTGTGTCTGTATGACTTCAGATCGACTGCAGTGTGTGTCTGTATGACTTCAGATCGACTGCAGTGTGTGTCTGTATGACTTCAGATCGACTGCAGTGTGTCTGTATGACTTCAGATCGACTGCAGTGTGTGTCTGTATGACTTCAGATCGACTGCAGTGTGTGTCTGTATGACTGCAGACTGACTGAAGTGTCTCTGTATGACTGCAGACTGACTGCAGTGTCTCTGTATGAGAGCAGTGTGTCTCTGTATGACTGCAGACTGACTGCAGTGTCTCTGTATGAGAGCAGTGTGTCTCTGTATGACTGCAGACTGACTGCAGTGTCTCGGCATGACTGCAGTGTATCTCTGCATGACTGCGGGCTGACAGCAGTGTGTCTCTGTATGAGAGCAGTGTGTGTCTATATGACTGTGCAGAAGGAGTCCCAGGCATTTTTACAGGGTAGACACGCACCGCATATCCCAGAGAAGAACCTAAACAGCCCTCTTCCCTACTCTTCCCCACACTGACCCTGTACGTTTCCTCACACCTGGCCCTGCCAGCCAGTGAGAACCTGCTGTGAACACTAATTCAGTCCACATGCCGGGGCTGTTCCCTCAACAATCCCCTGGTATAAATAATTGGCACAGAATCTAAGGAATGCATCGCACCAATTGTTTTGAAAAAAAAAAATGTACTTCATGTAACATCAAACCATTCTAATCTCATATCAAACGTCCTGGGACTGACTAACCTCTGGCTTCAGACTAACCTCTAGCTTCAGACTAACCTCTAGCTTCAGACTAACCTCTGGCTTCAGACTAACCTCTAGCTTCAGACTAACCTCTGGCTTCAGACTAACCTCTAGCTTCAGACTAACCTCTAGCTTCAGACTAACCTCTGGCTTCAGACTAACCTCTGGCTTCATTATGGTTCAAGAGTTGACCACGGTCAGACATTACGAAAGCCCTGTTTTAACACCGATATGGTTGACAGTTCTTCACTGAATTACAGCTTTTCTTTAATATAATCAACATATTTACCCAACATTTGCAGGGATTTTAATACTTGAAAAATAATCTAATTCAAATTCTGAGGATGTTGACTGAGCAAGCATTACAATGCAAATAAATTAAAATGCGTAACATGGTCTCCAATCTGTGACAACACTCATAGGCAGTTAGGGGAGATTTTATATAGACCTTATCAGTCAACATCCGACAGACTTAGCAAAGCAGGACAGAGCGGTGACATCTCCCACTCCTCACAGATGGACTATCACAGGCAGACAGCGGGAGAAAGAGGAGATTTTGAGGCCCGCTTGACTTACAGGCCCTGACCCCCACTGCCCAAAAAAACGAGAGACAATTATCGCTCGCCAAATATTCATTTTGGACGTTATAACAGGAGCACGTTTGGCGTGCGTACCGTCCCCAGATGCCAAAGAGACGGCCCTCCTGTGGTCCTGCATCCCCCTCGTATCCGTCAGCGCTCACACACGCACGTCTCTCGCAGGACGTGACTCAGGACCCCGCTGAGCGCAGGGACGGGGGGTGGTGAATGAGCGCGCGCCCAGTCCCTCCAAAAACAACACGCCGAGGAGCAGAGGAGAGAGAGAAGGCCATGGACGACAGGCCGATGGGATGAGAGGAGGAGGAGAAGGAGGAGGAGGAGGAGGAGGAGGCTCCCGATAGCTCAGAAGGATCAAACCGACTACGACGTGAATCAGTGTGGCAACATCCACGCAGCGAGCCCCCAACAACCGCCCAAAAACCGCCCAACACCGCCCAAAAACTGCCCAACACCTCCTAACAACCGCCCAAAAACTGCCCAACACCTCCCAACACCGCCCAACACCGCCCAACACCGCCCAACACCACCCAACACCCGCCCAAAAACCGCCCAACACCGCCCAACAATGCCCAACACTGCCCAACACCGCCAAACACGTATGCGGCATCTTCACTTAATGACAGGGCAATGAAAGACACAGCTCTCTCTGTGAAAGACACAGCCCTGCCTGTGAAAGACAAAGCTCTCTCTGCTACAGACACAGGTCTCTCCGTGAGACATAGTCCTGTCTGTGAAAGACACAGTGCTGCCTGTGAAAGATACAGCACTATCCGTATCAAAGCAAGCCAACCACAGCCCCGCTTTCATCAGCACTTAGCAGCGAACAGGCTACAGCTGGAGTGCAAATATGATCAAACGGGTCCTTGTTTGCCATAGAATTATTTTATTACGTTTTTTAAAAACAGTAGCTATTTGGAGTGTTGCACAGACACGTGAAATGCTTCTTGCCGCTGATCGTTACGAATCCAGGACTACTGAATTATTCAATATCCACTCCAGTTAGAATCTAAATGTTAGTTTAACAGGATAAAAATATCACGGGCTCTGAGAGCACATGCATGTCGGGGAGCCAAGAGCCTCCTGGCAATTTTACACTTTTACACTTCAACCCCTGCAACACCGGCTTAGGCAAGGAGATGAAACGCGGTTGCCTGAGAAAAATATGATCAACAGGATCTTCAGTGAGTTTATTTCAAAAATCATAATCTGCGTTCTGAACTGGGACTCGTGTCCTGAGGCACGGTGGATCTTGCGTGCGTGCGTGCGTGCGTGCGTGCGTGCGTGCCTGTGTGTGTGTGTGTGTGTGTGTGTGTGCGCGTGTCTGTGTGCGTGTGCGTGCCTGTGTGTGTGTGTGTGTGTGTGTGCGTGTGTGTAGGCGTGTGTGTGTGTGTGTGTGTGTAGGCGTGTGTGTGTGTGTGTGTGTGTGTGTGTGTGTGTGTGTCTGTGTGTGTGTGCAGGCGTGCGTGTGCGCGTGCGAGCATGTGCATATTCTCTTATTTGATTATTACTTGAAAAACACATAAATGGCATTACATTACATTACATTATTGGCATTTGGCAGACGCTCTTACCCAGAGCGACGTACAGTTGATTAGACTAAGCAGGAGACAACCCTCCCCTGGAGCAATGCAGGGTTAAGGGCCTCGCTCAAGGGCCCAACGGCTGTGCGGATCTTATTGTGGCTACACCGGGGATTAGAACCACCGACCTTGCGGGCCCCAGTCATGTACCTTAACCACTACGCTACAGGCAGGTTAAACGATCTTGACTCAAATGTTTCTACGGAAGCACACAGTCACTGATTATCAGCTGCTGAACGACAGCTCTGTGGTGAACGTGCGTGCAGGGCGGCCCCCGCGCAGCAGGTATAACTGCGACAGAGAGGACGTGGCAGAGCACCTGTGGGAGGCGGACACGCGAAGTCGGGGAGCGTTGCGCCGCGTGACGTCCAGCGGAGCGGCGACCCCCCGGAGAGGAACGGGCGCTCCCGTGCCGCGGAGGCACTCCAGCCGCGCGGCGTTCGGAGAGGGGAAGCTGTGGAACTTCCCCCTCGATCCTCAGCCCTCAGCCCTCGCCGGCGCGTCTGTTTTCATCCCACCTCAGACGCCAGCTTCTCTCCAGAGCGCCCCGCGCGCGGCTCAAACTTAGTCTGCTATCACGCCGCATCGCTAATGACTCGCACCGCGTCGGGGGGGGGGGAGAGGAGGAACGTACACAGTGCACATCTACCGCATGACGGGCGCTGCCCAGCGCTTGGGCCGCGTTGTCCTGAGGACGCAGGTCAGCCTTCAGGGGGGAGGCCGGGTGGTGCAGTGAATGAGCACAGCGCAGAAAGGGAAATAGCCCAGGTAAAATTGGAGTGACTTCGGCAGAATGTAATTTTCCCCGCTTTTCTTTCCCGCGCGCGGCTGCACACAGGTGAAGAGCCGCCGCAGAACCGTGTCAAAAGAGCACACAGCCGCCATGACAACAACCCTCTGAAGAGCTACATTCAACAACAAACATTAATAGCACTTTTTACCATGTCTCTCACTCCCTCCATCTCTCTCTCTCTCCCTCTCTCCCTCCCTCTCCCTCCCTCTCTCCCTCCCTCTCTCCCTCCCTCTCCCTCCCTCTCTCCCTCCCTCCCTCCCTCCCTCTGTCTGTCTCCCTCCCTCCCTCCCTCCCTCCCTCTCTCTCTCTCTCTCTCTCTCTCTCCAGCTGAAGAGCGTGATTCCTGTTTGAGGCACTCGTGGCGTTTTTGGCAGAGTCAGAGGGGTGTCCCGGTCAGAGTGTTCAAAGTCAAAGTGACAGACAGCCTGCCAGCACACACAGATCAGCCTGACAGCACAGAGATCAGCCAGACAGCACACACAGATCAGCCTGACAGCACAGAGCTCAGCCAGACAGCACAGAGATCAGCCTGCCAGCACAGAGATCAGCCTGACCCAGAGCTTAGCCTGCCAGCACACACAGATCAGCCTGACAGCACAGAGATCAGCCTGACAGCACAGAGATCAGCATGACCCAGAGCTTAGCCTGCCAGCACACACAGATCAGCCTGACAGCACAGAGATCAGCCTGACAGCACAGAGATCAGCATGACCCAGAGCTTAGCCTGCCAGCACACACAGATCAGCCTGACAGCACAGAGATCAGCCTGACAGCACACACAGATCAGCCTGACAGCACAGAGATCAGCATGACCCAGAGATCAGCATGACCCAGAGATCAGCCTGACAGCACACAGAGCTCAGCCTGACAGCACAGAGATCAGCATGACCCAGAGATCAGCCTGACAGCACACACAGATCAGCCTGACAGCACAGAGATCAGCCTGACAGCGATCACAGATCAGCCAGACACCACAGAAATCAGCCGGACGCGGAAATCAGCCTGCCAGCACGCAGAGATCAGCCTCTTAGCCAGACCCAGACCCCTGCCAGCACTGATGGCCCCCTCCAGCTACACGCACGCATGCACGACAGCTGATATTTGGATTTTCTAGCCTGGAAAAGCCTGCTGTTTTGCGGGGGGGTGGTTTCAGGGCAGTGTGTGTAGGAGGGAGCTGGTGACTCAGAGAGGCAGGCAGGGGGGCAGGCAGGGGGGAGCTTTTTGACCTTCACTCAGGAGGCAGAGCTGTTGACCGGCGCATCTACGGCAACAGGGTTCGACACTGGGAAACGGGTTCCAGAGAACTTCCCACCCAAACTATTTCGCCTTTCCTGAATAAGAATGGGGGGGGGGGGGAAACAGGGAAAGTTTGTATTTGTCATGAGAGATAACACTGTTATTTTACAAAACATATAGACTTTAATTTCAGCCGTTTGACCTATGTTCTCACTGAACCCATTTCGGCCAGATGACCTCTGGATAGCGTCAGACTGGTCCGCAGAATGGCAGAATGTTTTGACGCGTTCGCAGCGGTGGGAGAGCAGAGCTGAGCAGCTCAGGAGAGGTGTGCCGCCCGGTGCCCCTGACTGAACCCTGAGGGAACCGCCACAGTCAAAAATAAATACTTTAAAAAGCTGTGAACGCCCAACAGCTCATTAGCATTTATATGAGTATATGTCATATTCCCAGGCCGTGATACGCTGTGAGACAGCCAGGTATCCTCCAGGGAGCTTCACCCATAACCCCCCAGCCCCTCGTTCATAACCACCCCGCCCTCCATTTTGTGCAATAACAATAATTTGTTATTGAGCTGATGCTTTTATCCCAAGCGACTTTTATCCAAAGTTGATTAGACACCCCCCCCCCCCGCAGCAATGCAGGGTTAAGGGCCGCGGCTCAAGTGCCCAACAGCTGCACTGATCTCATCTGGGCTCCACTGGGGACTGAAACACCAACCTTCCAGGACCCAGTCGAGTACCTTAGCCGCTAGGCTACAGGCTGCCGCAGCACCTTAGCACAGGTTTGCGAGCGCGATCGCCCAGCGCAACGTGTCCCAGCACACCGCTGTGACAGGCTGCAGACGGACAGACCCCCTCACCACAGCCAGAGACGACGTGACCGCTTAATCCAAACGACCCCGTTACCCCCTCTCTCCCAGCCCACGCCGCGCACATCCCTTTAGCTCATCCTCCATTAACGCGCCCTGACCTGGATTCCTCCCTCCCTGTGTCGCACACTGTGTGAGTGTGTGTGTGTGAGTGTGTGTGTGTGTGTGTGTGTGTGTGTGTGTGTGAGTGTGTGTGTGTGTGTGTGTGTGAGTGTGTGTGTGTGTGAGTGTGTGTGTGTGTGTGAGTGTGTGTGTGTGTGAGTGTGTGTGTGAGTGTGAGTGTGTGTGTGTGTGTGTGTGTGTGTGTGTGTGTGTGTGTGAGTGAGTGTGTGTGTGTGTGTGTGAGTGTGTGAGTGTGTGTGTGTGTGAGTGTGTGTGTGTGTGTGTGTGTGTGTGTGTGTGTGTGTGTGCGTGAGCTCTGGTCCGCTCAGACGCAGTGAGCGAGTGGCTCTGGCCTGGCCTGCTCTCCTCCGTCACGGGGCACATTATCATACAGAGCAGACGGGCGCGTGCGCTGGGTCGTAAATTCCCACCCCGCCGACTCGCTCTCTGCCTGAGCGGGGAGGGGGAGGCTCTCCGCCTCACCAACACACCCACCCCCACACACCCCTCAACCCATCCTCCTCCTTACCTCACGTCTCCCCCCACCCCCCTCTTACGACAACCTTATCATGCCCCCCCTCTGCCCCCCCATTACGCCCCTACACCTCTACCCCCCCATTACGCCCCTACACCTCTACACACACACACAAAAAAAAGAGAAAACAAACGTACCCAGACAGCATTCCTGAGTGCCGTCTCCCTCCCCACAGCTGATAGCACTCACGGCCGGGGTAATTAATAAGCGCAGCCGCCTTTGATGCAGAACACCTTCGGGGGGGAAACTCAACCGCGCCATCCCAGCTCCGGAGCAGGTAGGCTACACCCGTGATTAAATGTTAACAATTAAACGTTAACCCGTACCGCTCCGCGGTACCGCCGGCCCAGAGCACGGAGCCGCAGCCCAAACACGCGTGCCATTTTCACGGCCCTGTTAGCGAGGACCGGGGTCATTAAAATCGGGACCGGCTACGGAAGCCCCCGCCACAGTCTGTGGACCTCTGGATCAAGCGTGAACGATTTCACTCAGCTTAGAGCTGCCGTTTACACCCCCGATATGATTTCTACATTCTTATTCAAATAATCTCACTCTTCTCATTTTACAATGACTGTATTTATCCACGCGGGAATCGGATTGCAATTCAAGGGGCACGGGAACAAAACTACAATAAATGCTAAAGGCGTTATCCTTGATTTTTTGTTTTATTTTCGGTATGTAAGACTGCTGAAAGTTTGAGCACGGTTTTTAATAGCTATCAGTTCCACATCAGGCCAGGTGCAAGCGGCTGAACAAAACGCTAAGCTTTAAACACTTCCGAGAGGCTGTTTCCAACGGAAATGGGAGTGATCTTTACTACACATTATTGATTACAATGCTATTGTTGCGCACAATAGGGCATTGGGTTAAAACACATTGGAAAACACGTCACGCTAAAGACAAAATGTAAAATACAGTTTTCAACAACCGCTGAAAAGCAGCTAAAGTTGCAAGCAATTAGGCCCAAGCATTAGAGTTGTACACGTGTCTTAAATAAAACATGGGACGGGTTGACATTCAAATTTTGCCGAATTACAAGGTGAGATCATGAAAAAATGAACTGTGATCATGACCGCATGATTATGGAGGCAACAGATTCCCAAGACACTGGGATCCACACTGCAAATGTTGAAAGTTCCTGTCTCCTTACAATCAAAGTCGAAATATTACAATTTGATGCAACTTATGAATATTCATGAGGGGACAAGCCCAAGGACAATACTGTGCCAATGGCTGTTTGGGCACGCCTCCTCATAAATATTCATACACTGCCATAAAGCACCGGAACCAGCCGGAACCTTCTTCAGATGAGAAAAACGAAGGACATTAGGAAATGCCTGGTTCGTCTGTAGACCTGACTGGTCCGTCTGCAGACCTGACTGGTTTGTCAGTAGACCTGACTGGTTTGTCTGTAGACCTGACTGGTTCGTCTGTAGACCTGACTGGTCCGCCTGTAGACCTGACTGGTCCGTCTGTAGACCTGACTGGTTTGTCAGTAGACCTGACTGGTTTGTCTGTAGACTTGACTGGTTCGTCTGTAGACCTGACTGGTTTGTCTGTAGCTCCTGAAGTTGCAGATGTCTTGGCATGGTAGTTACAGACCTGGCCTATCAACCTTGTGTACTTATGATAGATAGGTAGATTTACAGATAGATTTATGTTCATGGTCTTACAACCAATCGGATATAAATTGTACCTTATCTGATTTAGGTTGTTTGTTGTGTGACCTTGATAGGCACCGTTTTGTACGTTGCTTTGGATAAATGCGTCTGCTAAATAAAACGTGATATAATTTCATGTAGATTTGGCCGCACAATGTACTTACCCAAATGTCTGACATTTCCAACTGAGATTCAAACTAGAATATGAATATTTAAAACAGAAATTAAACTTAAACTCAACATATGTTTTCAATTTGTAATCGAGGAGAAGCGATTTGACCACTCATTGCGACGAGGAAGGTGATTCGTCGAGCGATTCGTCTCCATTAATGGGACACTTCTCCGTTAAGCCTGGTGGTAGTATGAAATACGTAAGAAATACACGTGTGGGGGCGCGGATGGTGCAGTGGGGGGGCGGGGGGCGCGGATGGTGCAGTGGGGGGGCGGGGGGCACGGATGGTGCAGTGGGGGGGCGGGGGGCACGGATGGTGCAGTGGGGGGGCGGGGGGCACGGATGGTGCAGTGGGGGGGCGGGGGGCACGGATGGTGCAGTGGGGGGGCGGGGGGCACGGATGGTGCAGTGGGGGGGCGGGGGGCACGGATGGTGCAGTGGGGGGGCGGGGGGCACGGATGGTGCAGTGGGGGGGCGGGGGGCGCGGATGGTGCAGTGGGGGGGCGGGGGGCGCGGATGGTGCAGTGGGGGGGCGGGGGGCACGGATGGTGCAGTGGGTAGCACTGCCGCCTCACAGCAAGGAGGTCCTAGGTTCAAATCCCCGTCGGCCGGGGCGTCCCTGTGTGGAGTTAGCATGTTCTCCCGTGGGTTTCCTCCGGGTACTCCGGTTTCCTCCCACAGTCCAAAGACATGCAGGTTAGGCTGATTGGAGAGTCTAAACCCCCCGTGGGTATGAGTGTGTGAGTGAATGGTGTGTGTGCCACAGAGCCGTCTGCTCCAGCCGAGACCGAGACTGGGGCCGACGCGACGTCTGACAACTCCAGAGAAGCGAGATTGAGTGATTCAGGTTAGCCGCCGTTCTCCGAGAGAGCTTTCAGCGAAATATAAAACGCACAAATCAATTAGGCATGTCAAAGACACAAACGCGGCGGGGCGGAAATAAGCCGGCTTATATCACACACCTTTACCGCAGCTGCTGGAGAGCAATTCAGCTGCGCAACTGTGTCTGAAGGATTAGAGGTGGAATAAAAACCGCTTTTAAGGAACGAGGGCCGGGGGGTGCGTGTGTGTGTGTGTGTGTGCGTGTGTGTGTGTGTGTGCGTGCGTGTGCGTGTGCGTGTGTGCGCGTGTGTGCGTGTGTGTGTGTGCGTGCGTGCGTGTTTGTGCATGCGTGTGAGTGAGAGTGTGTGAGTAAGTGAGTGAGAGTGTGTGAGTGAGTGCGTGTTTGTGTGCGTGCGTGCGTGCGTGCGTGCGTGTGTGCGTGTGCGTGCGCGAGTGAGTGCGCACGTGTGTTCGAGGGTGTGTGTGTGTGTGTTTGAGGGTGTGTGTGTGTTAGAGTGTGTGTGTGTGTGTGTGTGTGTGTGTGTGTGTTTGTGCATGTGTGTGTGTGTGTGTGTGTGTGTGCGTGTTTGTGTGTGAGTGAGTGTGTTTGTGTGAGTGAGTGAGTGAGTGAGTGAGTGAGTGAGTGAGTGAGTGAGTGAGTGAGTGAGTGAGTGAGTGAGTGAGTGAGTGAGTGAGTGAGTGCGCGCGCGCGTGTGTGTTCGAGGGTGTGTGTGTGTGAGTGAGTGAGTGAGTGTGTTTGTGTGTGAGTGAGTGAGTGAGTGAGTGAGTGAGTGAGTGAGTGAGTGAGTGAGTGTGCGCGTGTATGTGTGTGTGTTAGAGTGCGTGTGTGTGTGTGTGTGTGTGTGTTAGAGTGCGTGTGTGTGTGTGTGTGTGTGTTAGAGTGTGTGCGTGTCGCGGAACTCAAGCGGATTAATTAGCCGACAGACGGCAGACTGAACTCGGGAGGGTGACGGCGCGGTCCGTCCTGTCTCCATATGGCCTCTTCCCCCCGACGCCAAAACCACAAAGCAGCAGCGTCGCTTTGAGGAGCGGATCTGACTCCCGCCCCGCAGCGGCCGGAAGCCCGTCTGAGGCCTGTGAACGCGTCCCATTCTCAGGCGAGCGGCCTCCTCTTCCTCTACCCCGCCGAAGGCTCTCCCCCTCACCGTGAGAATACCCAGCAGCCCCTGCGCGCCGCGTCTCGTCAGGAGGAACCCCGCCGCGGCCGCTGACGTCGGCAGAAAGGAGCGCAGGGCGCACGCCGAACGGCGGGAGTCAGCAAGTGCGTCGTGTCTGACTCGGAGGTGACTCCCCTCCTCTTGTCTGACCCGGCAGTGACTCCCCTCCTCTCTACAGGGTGCCCACCGCGGCGGAACAGGACAGGGGGCGAGCGCGTTTTAGACGTTTCGCCAAGGACACCAACAGCCCACATCTGGCGACGATCGAACACCAGGTCACTATTAGGCCGATTCTCTGTCCATCAGCCATTTTTTTCATCTATTACTACAGTCTGTGCAATAGCCTGAGACACGAGAATGTATAGAACAGCTCTATTTGTGTTGTCTTGTGAACCCTAGTGCGCCAACCTCCTTGTAATTCCCTGTATGCGCAAATGAACGTGGCAAATAAACCCAACTGTGATTTCTGACTCTGAAGGGCTCTTTATGGTTTAAGTGTGCATGCTGGCAGGCCACCATACATCTCACACAGCGTCCCTTATCCATTCACCCATCCAAAAACCGATGCAAAACCAGAGAGCGTCATAAAACACACCTGATCTGTGCCGTATTCAAAGTGAGGCCCTCACAACTTTTGGAAGAACAACACAAAGCAAAAGAGAATCCCCGTGAACTGAAGTCCAGTTTATAGTCCGGTGACAGAACATCGATGTGACAGGTGACGTGTGATGGATGTAGCTGGTCGCAGCCACATTTGGTTTATCCTCCGGGCGACTGGAGTGCTTTTATACTTTCTAAAGACAACGACCACATTCCACACCGGCCGACCGTTCCTGAACATTATGCGATTTCAGTCGAGCAAAAAAGGCCTTTAGACAGAACCCAGCAGAAGAGTTGTCTCTCTCGTACACAGAACCCAATAGAAGTTTTCTCTTTCTTACACAGAACCCAATAGAACAGTTGCCTCTCTCTTACACAGAACCCAATAGAACAGTTATCGCCCTGTAACACAGAACCCAATAGAACAGTTCTCACTCTCTTACACAGAACCCAGCAGCGGTTCTCTCTCTCTCTTACACAGAATCCAGTGGAAAAGTTCTCTCTCCCACACAGAACCCAGCAGAAGAGTTCTATCTCTCTTACACATAACCCAATAGAAGTTTTCTATTTCTTACACAGAACCCCACAGAACAGTTCCCCCTCTCCTCCACAGAACCCCACAGAACAGTTCCCCCTCTCCTCCACAGAACCCCAGAGAACAGTTCCCCCTCTCCTCCACAGAACCCCACAGAACAGTTCCCCCTCTCCTCCACAGAACCCCACAGAACAGTTCCCCCTCTCCTCCACAGAACCCCAGAGAACAGTTCCCCCTCTCCTCCACAGAACCCCACAGAACAGTTCCCCCTCTCCTCCACAGAACCCCACAGAACAGTTCCCCCTCTCCTCCACAGAACCCCACAGAACAGTTCCCCCTCTCCTCCACAGAACCCAATAGAACAGTTCCCCCTCTTCTCCACAGAACCCCACAGAACAGTTCCCCCTCTCCTCCACAGAACCCCACAGAACAGTTCCCCCTCTCCTCCACAGAACCCCACAGAACAATTCCCCCTCTCCTCCACAGAACCCCACAGAACAGCGGTCCCAGGGGCCTCTCACCTTCCAGCCGCTGCCCGCCTCCCTGTAGTAGGGGAAGTTGTCGCAGATCCACTGGTAGATCTCGCTGAGGGTCATCTTCTTCTTGGGCGAGCTGTTGATGGCGAAGGTGATGAGGCTGGCGTAGCTGTAGGGCGGCTTGCCGTCCTTGTGCTGCTGCAGCTCCTCCTGGTCCAGCGTGGTGCCGGGGTCCAGCAGGGCGCCCTTCTTGCCCAGGCCCGGCCCGTGGGCCCCGGGCCCGTCGCCCTTCTGGATGGCCGCCCGCATGGTGAGCTGGGGCAGCCAGTCCATGGACGTCAGACTGCTCTCCAGCTCCGACGTCATGCCTGGGGGGCGGGGGGGAGGGAGAGGGGCGCTGCGGAGAGGGGAGAGGGGGGAGGGGGGAGGGAGGAGGGAGGGAGGGGGGGGGCAGCTGAGAGAGGGGGCAAGAGCACGACCTCCCTCAGCTCACAGGCCTACTGCTGCGCGGAGAGGCCCACTGCAGTCTGGAGAGAGGGAGGGAGAGGGAGGGAGAGGGAGAGGGAGAGGGAGAGAGAGAGAGAGAGAGGGAGGGAGGGAGGGTGAGGGAGGAAGAGTGGGAGGGAGGGAGAGAGGGAGAGGGGGAGAGGGAGAGAGGAGAGAAAGGGAGGAAGAGTGGGAGGGAGGGAGGGAGGGAGAGGGAGAGAGGGAGAGAGGTGGGGGAGGGAGAGAGCGAGAGACATAAGTTACCCAAAGGAAAAGGCTTTTCAGTCAACACTGATAGAATAGTTAATCAGAAACAGTAGAAGATTCTGTTTATCATAGATTACTTTTGCCCAGAGACAGTTTTGGGAGGGAGGAGGGGGCGGTCTCACAGGCCTATATGGTTTTCCTCATTTTAATGATTTCTCCCCTGGATGTCTTCCTGCATTCTCACATTCTCTGTTTTCAGACAATCTCAGACGGACTCTTAGCACTCTTTTCATCAGCCTGGAATCTGCTGCAAAGGTCAGCTTCCCGCAGGAAACGCAGATAAGTCACCCTGAGCCCAGCACAAGCGTGGCGGTATGAAAATGTAACCTTCATTAAACAGAAACGTGTGAAGAAAGCCCTCCTCTTCAGAAAGGGCCGAGGCATCGCTGGAACGCAAAAAAAGGCTCTCAGGAGAAACCCTGAAACTCTGCCCAGCACAGACGCTCCTCGACCAGGCGGGTCAGGGAGGAACAGGCTCTAGAGCTCTTCAGCTGTGGTGGGGGTGGTGGTGGTGGTTGTGGTGATGGGAGGTGGTGGTGGTGATGGGAGGTGTTGGAGGTGGTGGTGGGAGGTGGTGGTGGTGGGAGGTGTTGGAGGTGATGGTGGTGGTGGTGGTGGTGATGGGAGGTGTTGGAGGTGGTGGTGGTGGGAAGTGTTGGAGGCGGTGGTGATGGGAGGTGGTGGTGGTGGGAGGTGTTGGAGGTGATGGTGGTGGTTGTGGTGGTGGGAGGTGGTGGTGGTGGTGGGAGGTGTTGGAGGTGGGAGGTGGTGGTGGTGGTTGTGGTGGGAGGTGTTGGAGGTGGTGGTGGTGGGAGGTGTTGGTGGTGGTTGTGGTGGTGGGAGGTGGTGGTGGTGGTTGTGGTGGTGGGAGGTATTGGAGGTGGTGGTGGGAGGTGTTGGTGGTGGTTGTGGTGGTGGGAGGTGGTGGTGGTGGGAGGTGGTAGTGGTGGTTGTGGTGGGAGGTGGTGGTGGTGGTTGTGGTGGTGGGAGGTGGTGGTGGTGGGAGGTGGTGGTGGTGGTGGGAGGTGGTGGTGGTGGTTGTGGTGGGAGGTGGTGGTGGTGGGAGGTGGTGGTGGGAGGTGGTGGTTGTGGTGGTGGGAGTTGGAGGTGGTGGTGGTGGGAGGTGTTGGAGGTGGTGGTGGTGGGAGGTGGTGGTGGTGGTGGTTGTGGTGGGAGGTGGTGGTGGTGGTTGTGGTGGTGGGAGGTGGTGGTGGTGGTTGTGGTGGTGGTTGTGGTGGTGGGAGGTGTTGGAGGTGGTGGTGGTGGGAGGTGTTGGTGGTGGTTGTGGTGGTGGTGGTTGTGGTGGGAGGTGGTGGTGGTGGTTGTGGTGGTGGGAGGTGGTGGTGATGGGAGGTGGTGGTGATGGGATGTGTTGGAGGTGGTGGTGGTGGGAGGTGTTGGAGGTGGTGGTGGTGGGAGGTGGTGGTGGTGGTGGTTGTGGTGGGAGGTGGTGGTGGTGGGAGGTGGTGGTGGTGGTTGTGGTGGTGGGAGGTGTTGGAGGTGGTGGTGGTGGGAGGTGTTGGTGGTGGTTGTGGTGGTGGTGGTTGTGGTGGGAGGTGGTGGTGGTGGTTGTGGTGGTGGGAGGTGGTGATGGGAGGTGGTGGTGATGGGAGGTGTTGGAGGTGGTGGTGGTGGGAGGTGGTGGTGGTGGTTGTGGTGGTGGTCTTGGTCGTGGTGGTCTTGGTGGTCGTACCATACGCACGGTAGGGCTGCACCATATAGCGCATATTTATCCTCATCGAGATATGAACATGCAAAATAAACACATCGCAAATGACTGCTTGAACTGCGATGAATTGTATTCATTTACATTGATGTTCTCTTAAATTTATCGGCTGTTCATGTGGAATCTTGTTCAATAAAAAGCATGTGGGAAATAATGTTTTTACTTTCTTTAATTCAGAGGGCATTGGCTGTTCATTGTCTGGGGTCTATGTCAGCAGTGTACCTGAAGCAGAAAGACATTAGACCTGTGCGCACTTCCATATTTGTTTATTTATCACGAGTCATATCGTCATGGCAATATTCTACAACATTATCACATATTTTCCTCATATCGTGCAGCCCAAACCTGGTAACGGTGAGGTTTCTGTTTGGGATGCGCTCAAACATCTACGTCTGCCCCCACCCCACCCCCTGGGGGCAGACGGCCGAGTCAAAAGGATAGTCACGCGTTGTAATCTCGCGCCTGCGTTTTCCGCTCATCAATCAGGGGAAATTCTTTTTAAAAAGAGAGCAGTCTCATGTACTGAAAAGGCAGCTCTGGCTCCCAGCAGATTTGGTGTTTTCGTTTGTCACTCATTCAAGGCTCACCTGTTTCTAAAATTAATTTCATTAATTAAATTAAAAATGATACAATAACAAATTATATTTTTCAACTCAGTCCAGGGGGTTTGGGGAAAGGCAATCTTAACTGAAATGGGTCCATTGGAGCAACTCTCTGTTTAGAGGGTAGAACGGAGTTGGCTTCGGCAGGAACATCGAGCAGAACATGCCCGTCTGCCCCCAGGATGGTGTTGAGGGCAAAAAACGGCACGGAGAGCCCCACCCTCACCCTCACCCTCACCCTCACCCTCACCCCCACCCCTCACCCTCACCCCCCCAAACCCCCACAGAGCTGTCACCCCCCCCCCCTCCCCTGTCACGCTTGGTCCAGCTCAGTCATAGCTGCAACTCGATCTGCAGAGTGAGTAAATGTTGGGGAATTGTTTTCACAAGTGCCAAGTGGGGCGGTGTGTGTGTGTGTGTGTGTGTGTGTGTGTGCGTGTGAATGTGTGTGTGTGTGTGTGTGTGTGTGTGTGTGGGGGTGGCGTGTGAGTAGCCAAAACCCGAATTTCAGCTCTAAAGACTTGGCACCTCCCGCACGCTCTCTCTCCGTCTGCCGTCCAGCTTTTGGGGGCGCGCGCGGTCACCCCTCGTTCTGAGAGAGAAACGCACCCCCCCCCCCCCCCCTCCCTTCACTGCTGCTATTTTAAGCGCGGAGGACAGGGCAGAGGCACAGACTCGCAGATGGCGGCGTGCACTCACACACCTACACACAGATTTGCAGGCTAGTTCACCTGTAGAGAGCGGTGAATGGGGAAGGCGTAAGAATCTTCACAGACTCACACCTCAGACACCAGTAATGGAACGCCACTCGGAGAGCCAGCTCGTTGCCTTTAATTAAAATCCGCTCACAGCTCTTATCCTGGAGGGGAACATTTCGGGGAGGCCTCTGAAGAGAGATAAAGGAGGCGCAAGATTCCCTCTGCAGTCACCTTGCCTGGGTCTCAGCTTTTCTTTATATATATATATATTATTTTTAGCTTTCCAGCATCCTCACACATCGTGGGTCTTCAAATGTTGTATTAACAGCATAAGTTATTTATAAATAGAATTTCTAATTTGCTAGCACTTACTGACAAAGCGATTTACAGTTGATTAGACTAAGCAGAGGACAAGGGCCCAACAGCTGTGTGGATCTTATCGTGGCTACACCGGGGCTTGAAACAGCAATCTGCTGGGTCCCATTCGTGTACCATAGCCACTAGGTTGCAGCTCGCCCCATTATTTTATGTTGCACATCAGGGTCATTCCATGTCACCTCAACAGCACTAAGTTCATTGGCTCCGTGATTTTGAGTTGACACGGAGTGACCCATTTCACCCCTAAAGATCCAACCACCCGTCATACAAACACACGACAACCCACCTGTCCGTCACCCACTGACACAATGGTAGCTCTTTCACAGTGAGAATGAACAAGGCTGAAGAACAGCCAGCAAATTGAAACCAACCGCCACTCTTCCAGAACACAAACTTCCAGAATGTTCTCAGGAGACTGAAGTGACCCTTATAAGTTTATGGCATTTTTCTCACCGTCATGGTCAACCTTCCAGTCACCCGATTACCATAAAAGACTGAATTATTTATACACGGGCCAGAAACTCTGACTCAAATTCAATACGCCGGATCAATTCGGCCTCTCGCCCCTGCCTTTCAAACCATCATATCCCTTTAAAGGAAGATAAAAATTCATTAATTTCGCATCCATTCCGATCAATCCGTGTGCTAATTGGACTCAGAGGGAGAGTGATTAATCAGGGAGAGCGGGCGAGTCGCTCTCCGAACGCTCCCTCCTTCTCTGAACCCCGAGCCCAAGTCCCGGAGCTTTAATATTTCAGGGGGAGGTAAAGTCCCCGGAGAGACGCAGACAAACATTCTGCAGTCTTCAAATTTCCCCTGAAGCGCGGGGGAGAGAGAGAGAGAGAGAGAGAGAGAGAGAGAGAACCGCCCCTCCCCCCCTCCCCCCCTCCCTTCCCGCCAAAATCCTGGCGTCCCTCCAGACCGCACCCCCGCCCGCTGTGGCTCCTCGTGGCCGGGTTTCGTTTGAAAGCGTCAGCGGTACCAGGGGGGCGGGCGGTTTCACCCAAACACTGCCGCGCAGAAACCTGCCACCCCCCGCAGGGCTGGGCCATGCGGTGTGGCCAATTATCCGCAACCACAGCCGTGTTCTGGTGGAGTGCAGACGCCCTGGTGGCTTCACCAGCTGCTTCTTCTGACACCGCAGACTGCAGCTACGCTCACAGAGTGGAGTCTGAGGAGGACCCTTCTTGTGCAGCATTAGCCTGCACTCACTGGGCTCCCGATCGACCAGCGGGGGTCGCTAGATGTCGAGGGATACGGACCCCTATCTGCATGAACCTTCCCCTGTATGAAGAAACCCACCAGCCCCAGCAGGGCACTGCCACGTGGTGAGAGGAACCGGGCCCCCCGGGCACACACAACCTCCCTCAGCCCGTCTGTACCCCCCCCCCCCCCACACACACACACACACACGCCCTACCGAGCCCACCTCCCACTGTGACACAGCCGCACGCATTGAGCGCGCTCTCCAACCGCGCTAGCGCTCACCTGCTAGCGGGAGGCTACACGCACGGGGCCGGGCGCGCCAGCCAGCCAGCCAGCCAGCCAGCCCAGCGCTAATGACTTCCTGCTCCGCGCGGATAGGCATCAATCTGCATGTGTTATTAGCATCTCGTTATGACTGAGTGTCTGGGGTCTGAACGATGCAGACACCAGCGCGCTTCCTGACGCACGGCGGAGGAGCCGCCTGCTGCCGGAGCTCAAAGGCTCCGCGCAAACGGCTCTCCATTCCGGAAACTTCCAGCGCCCGCGTTTCAAAAATGTTCTGAATTCCACCCCCCCCCCCCACTCGCATCCGAATGATTTCACCAGTTAACATTCGAAGAATTTTATCATAAGTCTTTGTTTGGCCCAGACTTAATCATTTTCCACACGTAGTCCTGGCAGTTTTCAAAGCGCCGATGCATCTTAAGTCTATGAAAAAATAATAAAGCGATACCACTGTTTTATTCATGAAGCGAATAAATCTTCACCAACAACAACAAGCTGTCCCTCAGCGAGAACATCGTGGCGGTGTGTCGGGGGGTGCAGAGTCTCCCTGCACAACCTCCGGAGAATCCGCCCCTTCCTCATCAAACCCACCCACCCAACCCGGCGCTTAGCCCA
>NC_083769.1:45654654-45662154 GCF_963514075.1 Conger conger
AAACCCACCCACCCACCCCGGCACTTAGCCCAGAATCTGACCACCTCCAGCTGGCCTACTGCACCTCCCGCCTGGCTGACCTCCCTGCCTCTGCTCATCCAGAGGGCTGCAGCGCGTCAGATCCAGAGCCTGCCTGGACTCAGGCACGCCTCACCCCTTCTCCTCTCCCTCCGCTGGCTGCCTGTCCCAGCTTCCCGTCACGCTGGAACCCACGGCGCTAGCCGGGCAGCCAGCTAACGAACAGCTTTGGATAACAGCTCCCGCTAAATGAGTGTAAATTAATGTAATGTGAACGCGAAAGAAAAGCGATCAATCAAAAACAGCCATGCAAATAAAACAAAATGAAACCGTCGCGCTCAGTCAGGAAAGAGAGCTCCAGGTTGCCCGAGTGGGATTGCTCGTCACTTTTAAACGCGTCTTGGAAATACGGAGAGATCTGAAGCCATTGAAATCATCAAGCCGCAGTCAAACATTCCTGTCTATATACGGTGTGTGAAGCGTTAACCCAGAGCAGTTACGCATGGTTTCATAACGCACACGAACGTAACGTACCACTGAACGCCAACTGCCATCAGGACAACGGCGTCCTCAGATATCCATCCAGAAGTACAGTATGTGTTTGGGATATTAAAACTCATTTTCAATATTTATCTTGGTTGCGATGCTCATTTTCCCTGGGGCAGACCGTCTCTCTCTCTCTCACTAATTAAGTCAACCCCTCGGTTTTTGTCATTAAAAATTGATGTGTATAAATTTTCAACAATCCATACATTTCTCCCCCAATGAGAGGCCGGGATGGGGATCGTCCTGCACGCACGACCCGGGCATCGATGCTCCCCTCTCTCAAAGACAGAAACGCAGCCTGATCTTTCGCACAGCAGCGATGCACTGCAGCACAGCATTCAGCAATGCCAAGGACGTGCAAATAGCCAAACTCGCAAAAACTCGATATTTTAATCATTTATGCTAAGATTCTAGAGACATTTGCGCTTGACATTTGGAGAGGAATCGTCTACGCAATTTGTCGGGTGCGAAAAAGCATAAAATAATTTAATGAGAAAGAACAGCCAGGCCAGGGACAATGCTGCCGTACAATAGACGTTAACAGGCGTAAAGTAGTGACACACACAATCAGGTGGTATTGTTGAGGCTGAGATGGAGAATCATTTCACAGCTCCATTGACTCTACGTTCACTCCTCTGATATGATGATATAATGACCTGCACTCAAAGGGAAAATGTTTTATTAAAATATATCGAGTTAAAAAGCGACCTGTGTTTTTTATATTAGGATCGGGGTTTGCTCTTTATTTAAGGTCGGAGGAGCTTCGACCGGGGTTATCGGGGTGAGGAAACAGTGGTGAGAGTGTGAGTGAAAAATCTATTATGTTTACTGTGTGCAGCCCCTCCTAGCAAACGCCACAGGAAGGTGCAGTGGCTCAGTCACCTTACCCATACACCTGCAGTCTGCACATGGGAAATGCTTGACACGGCGGCCATTTTGTGCCAGGGCAGACTGGGTGCTGATGGAGAGAGAGAGAGAGCAGGAGACGGATGAGCCCAGACTGTTCAGTCCAGCTCCATGGGCAGCTGAGGACAGCAAGGATCACTGCACTGCTCATCCTGCCCTGAACCTGTGTGTGCGTCTGTGTGTGTGCGTGTGTGTGCGTGTGTGTGCGTGTGTGTGCGTGTGTGTGCGTGTGTGTGCGTGTGTGTGTGTGCGTGTGTGTGCGTCTGTGTGTGTGCGTGTGTGCGTCTGTGTGTGCGTGTGTGTGTGTGTGTGTGCGTGTGTGTGTGTGTGTGTGCGTCTGTGTGTGTGTGCGCGTGTGTGTATGTGTGTGTGTGTGTGTGTGCGTGTATGTGTGTGTGTGTGTGTGTGCGTGTGTGTGTGTGTGTGCGTGTGTGTGTGTGTGTGTGTGTGTGTGTGTGTGCGCGTGTGTGTGTGCGTGCGTGTGCGTGTGTGAGTGTGCATGTGTGTGTGTGTGTGGGTGCGTGTGCATGTGTGTGTGTGCGTGTGTGTGAGAGAGTGTGTGTGTGTGTGTGTGTGCGTCTGTGTGTGTGCATCTCTGCAGGAGTGCGTGGTTGTGTGCGTGTGCGTGTCTATGTGTGTGTGTGTGTGTCTGCAGGTGTACGTGGTTGTGTGCGTGCGTGTATATGTGTGTGTGTGTGTGTGTGTGTGTGCATCTCTGCATGCGTGTGTGTATGTGTGTGCCTGTTTGTGGGTGTGTGTGTGTGTCTGCAGGTGTGTGTGGCTGTGTGCATGTGCATGTTTGTGGGTGGGTGTGTGTGTGGAGGGGGGGGAGTGCACACCCGCACTTTTGCAGAATGAGACATTTCTGAGGGGTTAAATATAGCTTTGATTTGAAAACCAGAACAAACCAAGTTCTCAGACAAAAAGAAATCAACCCAGTTTCTATTGTAATTTGATAACTTCTTATTAAAAAAAGTTAACAGCAGGCAAGGAATCCAGCACTGAAGCAAATATCCCTGCTCTCAGGTTCCTCAAACAATAAGAAGGAACAAACAGACGGCTGGAGGACCAACACGGTGAAGAGGACAGGAGGAAGCGCAGGGGCTGCCGGATGGAGACTCGTTCGGTTAAGGCACCAGACTCTCGACGATAAACCGAGGTCCTGACTCACTGTGGTCATTATAGATCCCATGACACTCTTCACAAGGAGTAGGGGGTTCCCCAATGTCCTGGCTAAATTCCCAACCCAACTGGCTCTTTCAACCTGCCACCTAATCATCCCCTGATTCAATTGGCAATAACGCTCTCCTCCCCCTCTCCACCTCTGGTGTGTGGTGAGCGTTCTGGCACAAAATGGTAGCCGTGCGTCACCCAGATGGGTGCTACATTACCTTACATTACATTACATTACATTACATTACATTACATTATTGGCATTTTGGCAGACGCTCTTATCCAGAGCGACGTACAGTTGATTCGACTAGGCAGGAGACAATTCTCCCCTGGAGCAATGCAGGGTTAAGGGCCTTGCTCAAGAGCCCAACAGCTGTGCGGATATTATTGTGGCTACACCGGGATTGGAACCACCGACCTTGTGTGTCCCAGTCATTTACCTAAACCACTACGCTACAGGCCGCCCTACAGTGCTACACATTGATGGTGGTTGAGGGGAGTTTCTCCCTTCATTCTCCCTCCATCACTGTAAATAATATAAATGTAATATAAATGCAATGATCAATCTGTGTAAGGCACCAGAGATGTGGTCTCAGATCAAATCAGACCATACCAGCGCTGACTGTGGCCGGTCCCTCCATAGGGCGATGTGTTACTGGCGCTTGTGTCGCCCACGGTAGAGGAAGATTCATGCAGATAGGGGTCCATAACCCTCGACATCTAGCGACCCCCGCTGGTCGATCGGGGGGTCCACTGAGCGCAGGCTAATGCTGCGCGAGAAGGGTCCTCCTCAGACTCCACTCTGTGAGCGTAGCTGCTCTGCAGTCTGCGGTGTCAGGAGAAGCAGCTGGTGAAGCCGCGGTGTGTCTTGGGAGAACAGCAACGGGCGTCTGCACTCCACCAGAACACTAAGTTCTACAATGGCATCATATTCAGGCATATGTGTTTTCTAAAAATGATTAGGATGTAAAAGCTACTTGTAAGAGTAAGAGTAAGGATGTAAGAGTTTTAAAAGTTGAATTAATTATTCACACCACCCGTCAGCCAGGATACGAGACGCATGCCCATACGCTATAAATAACAGAGTCAAGAGTAACGTCTTCACAACAATGGCAGGCGAAGGCCCCCGCGGCTGAAGTGTGTTGGCCCGTTTCCAGGAAAGACGGTAAAGTGACAAAAGGAAATGAAAGAGAGAGAAAGAGAGAGGGGGAGAGGGAGAGAGTGGGAGAGGGAGAGGGCGAGAGGGAGAGAGACAGAGGGAGAGGGGGATAGAGAGAGAGAGATGGAAATAAGGAGAGAGGGAGAGAGAAAGAGAGAGAGGGAGAGAGAGATGGAAATAGAGAGAGAGGGAGAGAGAGACAGAGGGAGAGAGAAAGAGGGAGAGAGAGACAGAGGGAGAGAGAGATGGAAATAGGGAGAGAGGGAGAGAGAGAGAAAGAGGGAGAGAGACAGAGGGAGAAAGAGAGAGAGAGGGAGAGAGAGATGGAAATAGGGAGAGAGGGAGAGAGAGACAGAGGGAGAGAGAAAGAGGGAGAGAGAGAAAAAGGGGGGGGGGGGGTCTGCCACAGCCGGAGTGAGTAAGCTGTTGCTAGGATACGCAGGACAGCCCTCTCCCAGCGTGAGCAGAGACAGAGAAAGCGAAGCGGAGAAGTCGCTGGACTGACACACAGCGCTAATGAAATCAGGGTGAGCTCACAATCACTACGTCCCCTCAGACAACAGGAAGGAAATGAAGGCAGCTAAATTACACTCACCGTCCACCAAAATTCACCTTCATTCAGAGGCAAAGAATGGCGGCGATCTCTTCACAATGCAAACAAAGGAAAAGTCTACATGCCCACGTGTGTGTGTGTATCTGTGTGTGTGTGTGTGTGTGTGTGTGTGTGTGTAGACATGTCGTGTGGTGCCACTGGCAACATTAATTCACAAGCTGCTTGATCTGGCACCAGATAATTTGGAATCATTTAGGAACAAACAGTCACAGGTGTCTGTGAACATATTCGAGGCCTTGGGCCCTGCAGACTCATGCACACCCTGGCACGGTTTGGCTGGAGCCTCAGTCACAGCCAGGGCCAAGAGGCCCAATTAGTGCACCTTTGTGTTCGTTCAGCAGGAGAGAGAGAGCAGCGCAACAGGCCCACCTCTCCTGCATGAAGTCTGGGGTTTGGCTGGGTAGTGAGTGTGGGGATGTGAGCGTGTTGCTCTGTCGTGTGTGTGGGGATGTGAGCGTGTTGCTCTGTACTGAGTGTGGGGCACTGTGGGGATGTGAGTCTGTTGCTCTGTAGTCAGTGTGGGGCTGTGAGTCTGTTGCTCTATAGTGAGTGTGGGGATGTGAGCGTGTTGCTCTGTAGTGAGTGTGGGGCTGTGGGGATGTGGGGATGTGAGCGTGTTGCTCTGTAGTGAGTGTGGGGATGTGGGGATGTGAGCGTGTTGCTCTGTCGTGAGTGTGGGGATGTGAGCGTGTTGCTCTGTCGTGAGTGTGGGGATGTGAGCGTGTTGCTCTGTCGTGAGTGTGGGGATGTGAGCGTGTTGCTCTGTCGTGAGTGTGGGGATGTGAGCGTGTTGCTCTGTCGTGAGTGTGGGGATGTGAGCGTGTTGCTCTGTAGTGAGTGTGGGGATGTGAGCGTGTTGCTCTGTACTGAGTGTGGGGATGTGAGCGTGTTGCTCTGTAGTGAGTGTGGGGATGTGAGTGTGTTGCTCTGTACTGAGTGTGGGGATGTGAGCGTGTTGCTCTGTAGTGAGTGTGGGGATGTGAGCGTGTTGCTCTGTCGTGTGTGTGGGGATGTGAGTCTGTTGCTCTGTACTGAGTGTGGGGATGTGAGTCTGTTGCTCTGTACTGAGTGTGGGGATGTGAGTCTGTTGCTCTGTACTGAGTGTGGGGATGTGAGCGTGTTGCTCTGTACTGAGTGTGGGGATGTGAGCGTGTTGCTCTGTCGTGTGTGTGGGGCTGTGGGGATGTGAGTCTGTTGCTCTGTAGTCAGTGTGGGGATGTGGGGATGTGAGTCTGTTGCTCTGTGAGTGTGGGGCTGTGGGACCTCATGTTCTGCCAGCCTGTAGCCTAGTGTCCTAGCGGCTGAGGTACAGGTCTGAGACCCGGAAGGTTGGTGGTTCAAGCCCCGGTTTAGCCACGATAAAATCTGCACAGATGTTCGGCCCTTGAGCAAGGCCCTTAACCCCGCATTGCTCCGGGGGGGGACTGTGCCCTGCTTGGTCTCATCGAGTGTAAGTCGCCTGGGATAGAAGTGTCGGCTAAATAACAAATGATTAAATTACGAGTTCCACCCTGGTGTTCTGGGGAGAACACAGCATGGGCCTCATGTTCCACCCTGGCGTTCTGGGGAGAACACAGCATGGGCCTCATGTTCCACCCTGGCGTTCTGGGGAGAACACAGCGTGGGCCTCATGTTCCACCCAGATGTTCTGCGGAGAAGGGGGCACGCTGTGGGCTGTATCGCACACCTCAACAACAGCCACATTCTACCCAACAGCTGCGCTGGGAAAAGGCAGGAGCTTCACCAAAGTGCAGTCACACCAGGTCTGTCCGCAATCATTACCACTCAGTTTAGAGTCACGGTTAAGACATAAAACAGCTGTTCGCTGACACCAGTACATGCCCATAAAACAACTATCACTTAAACACCTGCAGCATAAATCTCTGAAGGGAGCCTGAGCCTTGGGAATCACACGTTGTCTGAGTGTGTCACACGTTGTAATCAGGACGTCCCACTTCACACACCTCCGTGAAGGTTAAGGGCTCAGTATCTGACACGCGTGTTGAGCTACTTATACATCATCGGCTGCTGAACGTTTTATCAGCGTCAGAGAAACAGGTACGACCGCAGCTCCAGCAGAAATGTGACGAACGTGACAAAGCAGAGGAAACTCAGCAGTATGACGTGGGGAGTACTCCTGAGTATATGACTCAGGAGCAGGGCAGCTAGGGTGGCAACCTCGAGTAATGACTTCAACCTTCAACTCCCTTCACAGTAAATGTCAACGTGCCCAAATGGAAAACATTACATTCCAGCTATTTTGCTGATGCTTTCATCCAAAGCAACTTCCAGTTGATTGGACTAAGCAGGGGATAATTCCCCCAGGAGCAATGTGGGGTTAAGGGCCTTGCTCAAGGGCCCAACAGCCGCGCGGATCGTATCTATACCGGGGATTGAACCAGCAACCTTCCGGGTGCCGGTCATGGACCTTAGTCGCTAGCCTGCAGGCCGCCTGGATAAAGACGGAAGATGTCTGCCGTTTGCCCTGGAAAGGGGGGGGACGTGCCAGGGATGAGACGTAAAGGAGAGAGCCGTCCGCCGCAGTCTCCCTCCTGCACCTTAGGAACAGGCTCGTTTCACCATAACAAAAACAGTGACGTAACCTAGTAACAAGACCTGGAACCTTTTCTCACAACCGAAACTCGGGCCGTGCCTCGCGCAGGAAGCCTGTCACCGCGGCGCGCGGAGAAGCCGGGTTTCCGTAGCGACCACGGGGAGCGGCAGGGGGAACCCTCTCACCTGCTCTGTTTTTCTCCTGTCGGGCGGAGATCCCCGGCTCAATTTTTCCAACCCTGAGGGCGAGAGCTGAAAGAGTTATTTTAGATCGCTTACGACTAAAATAGCAACAAGATTCCCTTTTTGTTACTGGATGCAACTTTCTTTTTTTTTTTCTTTTTTTTTTTAAGGCGTTGTGAAGAAGAAGAAACGCCCATACGACTCATCTTTACAGAATGGTGCTTCAAAACAATAAACTTGTTTATTTTGTGACCAGTTTGCTCATGACACCACCCTCCGCATGAAAACAAAGCTGAGGCAACCTCTGTCTCACCACCAATGCCTCTGTCAGTCAATGAGTGCACCTCTG
>NC_083769.1:45667154-45689654 GCF_963514075.1 Conger conger
TAGTGCCTTTATCCAAAGCGCTGTACAATTGATGCTTCTCATTCACCCATTCATACACACACTCACACACCGACAGCGATTGGCTGCCATGCAAGGCGCCGACCAGCTCGTCAGGAGCATTTGGGGGTTAGGTGTCTTGCTCAGGGACACTTCGACACAGCCCGTGCAGGGGATCGAACCGGCAACCCTCTGACTGCCAGACGACTGCTCTTACTGCCTGAGCCATGTCGCCCCAGGACTTGCTCCATTACTGTTGGCCATTGCATCGGTCTGCACCAGTTCTATCTCTTACATATACAGTACACTTTGTGACCAACAATGGACATTATATCAACGTTTCTCCGAGTTAGCACATTTTTTGAATGAGAAACTATTATGCATTTCCGCCGGACACTTGCCGTGAAAAGGACGCTGGCATTAGCGTATTTCTTGTAGTACGTGGATTTCCAAAATGCAGAGGAGGTGAGATCCCCCACACGTGTTTTACCACCCACGTGTCACAAAATAAGGAACTGTTGTCGCTGAAGCAATGACACGTTAAAATAGGTCATACAGCTACAACCGTGAGTTAACGCCTTCAGATAGTATATCCTGTTACCATAGCGATAGAAAACTGCAGGCTGAAAAAAAGGCATGAATGTAAAAATCCCCAGCCCAGCCCTAAGGGGTTAAAAAGCGCATCAGTATGAACTGCGTTTATTATGAGGGTACACCTACGATGTAAGAAATGACTTATGGAGCCGGGTAAGTGTGTGAGACCCACAGAGCTGCACCTCAGGCACGCAGTTCCAGTTCCAGAAACCGAAGTGAATTCAAGAAGACAAATATTTGCGAAAGTAGCTATTCCTCAGTGCCTTTCGCGTTCAGTCTTTGGGTGGCTTTTCCCTGGAAGGAGTAGTTTTGGGAAGATCCTGGGAAGAGCTTGGGAAGAGCTTGGGAAGGGCTTGGGAAGGGCTTGGGAAGGGCTTGGGAAGGGCTTGGGAAGAGCTTAGGAAGGGCTTGGGAAGGGCTTGGGAAGAGCTTGGGAAGAGCTTGGGAAGAGCTTGGGAAGGGCTTGGGAAGGGCTTGGGAAGGGCTTGGGAAGAGCTTGGGAAGAGCTTGGGAAGGGTTTGGGAAGAGCTTGGGAAGGGCTTGGGAAGGGCTTGGGAAGAGCTCGGGAAGTTGGTAGGAGCTGCAGGAGCGCTGCAGGAGCCTGTAGAGGAGTGTGAGAGGAGGCGGGGATACTGGAGCAGAGGGTCTCTCTGAGCTGCAGGCAGAACAGGTGGGCTTGGTGCTGAAGACTGCAGACGGCATCACAGCGCTGGTTCTGTATTCAGATCGGCTTCGAAAGAGCTCGAGAATCACTCGAGGTTTGATTTTCCTAAACTAACCGCAAAGTGTGACACACACACACACACACACGCACACGCACAGACACACACACACACACACACACACACACACACACACACACACACAGACACACACCGGCAACATCACACAAACTTTCACACACACGTTATCACACACGCAAAAACACCTTTACGCCAATGAGGGCGAGAAGCTTCTAACAGAACCGGATACCGGGGTGCGGGGGCGGGTGCGGGTGAGGACAGGGCCAGCACCACAGCCCGGAACATTCCACACACCTGCAGTTCCCCAGCGCGGTCACCTGCACGAACGCAGGGAGCCCCGCAGGCAGAGGGAGTGGGACTGGCCCCCGTTTGTCAGACTTCACAACTCAATAAAGCCGCGCGCCAAGGCTCTAAAACAGAGTCTCCAGAGTCTTAACGAATCCCCGGGGGGGGCGGCTGAACAATGCAGCACATTTCCACATCCAATCTGACGGGCGTCACTTTTTTAAGTCTCCATTAGTACGCCAGACTAGCCCACAGGGGCCTTGGCACTCCTTATCCTCCAGAGGCTTCTTAAGAACACACTTTTCAAAATACTATAGTTATTACTTTTTTTTTTTTTTTTTTAATGGTAAAAAAAAAAGAGAAAGAAAAAGTGCTTAAAAAGTTTTTTAAGAATTTGTGGTGAGGAACGCACTTTGTGACAGCGTTGCCGCAGTCAGCCGGGCTTCACAGAAACGGCTTTACTCCCGAGTGCGCCCGTTCACCCACAGGTGCGCAGAGATCACGGCGCTGAATTAGCCGCGCCTTCCCTTTAAGGCACAGGTGTCAAACTCCAGTCCTGGAGGGCCGTAGTGTCTGCCGGTTTTTGGGGTGTTCTGGGTTCATTCAAGTCATTGATTGGTTAAAGTATCCACACGCCTTGTTCTCAAGGCCTTAATTGACGGCTGATTGGAAGGAAACCGCAAAAACCCGCAGACACTGCGGCCCCCTGGGGGTTCAGTTTGACACCCCTGCTTTAAGGAGTTGCGGCGTGGGAGAAGCGTGATCGTTTCTTAACCTCGCGCATACGGCGGGGTGACGGCTAATAAACGGATCAATTCTCCCCGGCCGCTCACTTACGAAGTCCAGACCGGCCCCCCAAACCTGCGCCAGACCACGGCGGGGCCACAGCGGGACAGGCGATCGCTCACAGAGGAGCGCGACCTGAGGACAGCCGATTCAATCTGAGCCGCCATTTCTTCCGAGCAATTAAGCGGATCTCACACGCTTCGTCTCCCCCCCCCCCCCCCCCCCGTCTCTGTCCCAGCGGCTCACTGCCCGTTTCCGCGACGACAACCCCCCTCCCCCCCCCCCCCGTCTCTGTCCCAGCAGCTCACTGCCCGTTTCCGCGACGACAACCCCCCTCCCCCCCCCCCACCCCCTGTCCTCCACTCCCGCAGACTCACTTAACATCTGCCACCCTCCCGCCACACGTCTCGGGAGTTACGGACAGAAAGCGAAGGCGACTGTCATGAAAACGGGGCCCATTACCGGCGCGTCAGCGGCCCGATCCGGGCCCCGCTCCGCCTCCGGGGCCAGGTCCGCTGAAGCCGTCCTTTTAATGAACGCGCCGCCATGGCGGACACCTCGACAGCCAGAACAGCGAGGAAGTGCGGACCACAGCGGCACAGGCGGTGAGTATTCCCACTCATGCTTCATGGCTGCCCACATATCGACAGGACCCGTGCATCCAGGACGCCCGTGGCTGGGTGCGGTACCGCCGCAACTGTCTGCCGAGAAAATAAGGAACGGAACACGCCCCTATTGATCAGTGAGTTCAATCGTAATTTGTTATTTAGCTGGCGCTTTTTACCCAAAGCAACTTACAGTTGATTAGACTAAGCAGGGGACTTTGCTCTCCCACGGGAGCAATGTAGGGTTAAGGGCCTTTCTCAACAGCCCAACAGCTGTGTGGATCTTAACCGGGGCTTGAACCAACAACCTCCCGGGTCCCAGTCATGCACCTTATCCCCGAGGCTGCAGGCTGCCCTGCATCTAAGAAAGACTGTCCTATAATTAAATAAAAAAATTTAAAAAATGTTAGAAAATGTAACCATATTGAGAGTCAAGGGTGGCAAGGCAACTAATTTATTTTTATTTTATTTTTTTGTTTATTTGTTTTTGCATTTGTCATTAAACATCTCTCAGGCAATTTATAATTCTGGTGCCACAAACTGAACACACATGCAAATAAGCCAATGAACTAGAAAAAAAAAAAAAAAAAATTTTCAAGAAAGCATCTAATAAAACCATAAACGCAGACCATTGCCCCGGAAAAGTCTCTCTCGAAAACACCTTACTCGAAAGCACGTCACTTAAACAACACGAAGCCCACATTTTTCACAGTCTGATGGGTCGAGTTTTTCCACGGAAACTTCTATTGCAACCCTGAACAAAACCCCAGAATCCCTCTCTGAACAAACTCCCCCACAATGTCCTATTCACAAATAATGGCACCCCGAAAAACACTCTCCATCTTCGAATGAACCAGCTGCTGACAATTGTGTAACAGAAGAGTGCCATCAAATTATGTCTTTGGAGCCTGCTTTGTACTGGCAGTACTTCCAATTACCGCGCTATTTGTTGCGAGCACCAAGCCGCGTTTGCGCTATACCGACTCAAAAACTGGGGCGGCTAAAAGGGGTTATAGAACTCGATAATTGCCCCTGCCACTGTCCTCGACTTCCTCGTCTGGGGACGCAAGGTCACAGTGGAGAGTCAGCTGACCCTCTCCTGGACCAATCGAGGGACCTCGCGACCCCCCCGCCCAGCTTCACTCTCAGCGGAGTTCCTCATGAAAACCAACAGCACACCCACACGGGTGGAAACGCCGTCTCTCTCTCCCTCTCTCTCTCTCCGCCTCTCTCTCCCTCTCTCTCTCTCCCCCTCTCTCTCCCTCCCTCTCTCCCTCTCCCTCCCTCCCCCTCCCCCTCTCTCCCTCCCTCTCCCCCTCTCTCCCTCCCTCTCCCCCTCTCTCCCTCCCTCTCTCTCCCTCTCTCTCTCTCTCTCTCTCTCTCTCTCTCCCTCCCTCTCCCTCTCCCTCTCCCTCTCCCTCCCTCCCTCCCTCCCTCTCTCTCCCTCCCTCCTCCCTCTCCCTCCCTCTCCCTCTCTCTCCCTCTCTCTCCTCCCTCCCCCTCCCTCTCCCTCTCCCTCCCTCTCCCTCCCTCCCTCCCCTCTCCCTCCCTCCCCCTCCCTCTCCTCCCTCTCCCTCCCTCCCTCCCTCCCTCCCCCTCTCCCTCCCTCCCTCCCTCCCTCCCCCTCTCCCTCTCCTCTCCCTCCCCCTCCCTCTCCCTCTCCCTCTCCCTCCCCCTCCCCCTCTCTCCCTCCCCCTCCCCCCTCTCTCCCTCTCCCTCCCCCTCCCCTCTCTCCCTCTCCCTCCCCTCTCTCCCTCTCCCTCCCCCTCCCCCTCTCTCCCTCTCCCTCCCCCTCTCTCCCCCTCTCTCGCTTTCGATGAAATGGGAAGTCTAGCGTGATGAAGCGAGGAGGGAGAGCGAGGCATGCGATGTTGTAGTCAGAGGTGTTGCGGAGGAGCGGAAACGCCAGATTGTCGCTACGAGACGAGGGCAGGCCCTCAGAGACTACAGCCAACCGGCCTACAGATCCCTCAGAGCCTACAGCCAACCGGCCTACAGATCCCTCAGAGCCTACAGCCAACCGGCCTACAGATCCCTCAGAGCCTACGGCCAACCGGCCTACAGAGCACTCAGACCCTACAGCCAACCGCCTACAGAGCACTCAGAGACTACGGCCAACCGCTTACAGAGCACTCAGAGACTACAGCCAACCAGCCTACAGAGCACTCAGAGACTACGGCCAACCGGCTTACAGAGCACTCAGAGACTACGGCCAACCAGCCTACAGAGCACTCAGAGACTACAGCCAACCGGCCTACAGAGCACTCAGAGCCTACAGCCAACCGGCCTACAGAGCACTCAGAGCCTACAGCCAACCGGCCTACAGAGCACTCAGAGACTACAGCCAACCGGCCTACAGAGCACTCAGAGACTACGGCCAACCAGCCTACAGAGCACTCAGAGACTACAGCCAACCGGCCTACAGAGCACTCAGAGCCTACGGCCAACCGGCCTACAGAGCACTCAGACCCAACAGCCAACCGGCCTACAGAGCAGGGCAAGCATCGAGGCTCGGTTACAGATCAGGCTGTATCCTAGCGGCTAAGGTACATAACTGGGACCCAGAAGGTTGGGGGTTCAAGCCCCGGTATAGCCACAATAAGATTTGTATAGCTGTTGGGCCCGTGAGCAAGGCCCTTAACCCCACATTGCTCCAGGCGGGAATTGTCCCCTGCTTAGTCTAATCAACTGTAAGTTGCTTTGGGTAAAAGAGGCAGCTAAATGACTGTAATGTAACGTAATATACTGGTATATAAATGCCTGGATGACAGGAGAGCCTCAGCCAATGTTTGGGGGCGATGCTGAAATGCGAAACAGCTCCAGCATGCTGCGCCATTCAGACACTGCCTTGAGAGAAAGAGTCTGTTACTGTTTGAAATTCAAAAACAGCACACAGGGAGAGATTCCACACACAGATAGGGCGTGGTAGAAACCAAGAGGATATTGCACAGAATGTCAAATGTTTTTGTTTTATTCAACCCTGTCAACTCAGAAACAACTTAAAAAAAAAAAAAAAGTTCCATATTTTAAAAATGGAATTCCAAGAGTCTGCGTTCCAACTTCCAGATAAACTGAACCAAAATCCTTTGTTTTACTCTAGCCAGGAAATTCATTTCCATAAGCTCTTTTCCTAAATATGTGCAGGTAAGCGTACGTATTAATACAAAACCATTTTTTTGCACTGAGCTGCAAAGCCAGTGGCATAACAACCGGGACCTGGAGGTCACCCGGAACCGAAACCTGAAGTTTTGGTCAATGGTTTAGATATACAATTCCTAATCATTGACTGTATTTCCTGTTTTTGCCTGGTTTGCATTTGCAGTTCCCCATGCATGGGGGGGGGGGGGGGTTGGCGGGAGGGGGGTTCCTTCATGTTCCCTGAGACCTGTGAAGAGATCAGCGGGGACACTCAAATTCTCCTGGGAGAAGAGTCACCTACACCGGAGGTGTGGAACATAGCAGGAACAATAAGATCGTAATGGAACATAATTCTGAATCCGGCGGCGACATTTTTACATGCTGGATACCGCGCCGCTAACAGCCGCACTTCACATGCACAGTACGGCTCACTGCTCCACACGCATTCTCAGGTCTCCGGACATCACATCGGGCTCATGACGAGAGGGTCGCGGTGTTAATCCCGCCGGTGCCTTAGCCAGGGTCTCATTGCTCGCAGGAGCGCGTCGAGCAGGAGCTGAAACGCTTCCCCGTTTGAGCGCGCGGATTTAACCAGTTCAGCCCGATCGCGAACGAACTGAAACGCATCGACGCATCGACCGTCTGGGGAACTCTGGGTGAGCAAGAATTCACACAGCAAGATATCACCAGCACGCACGCCTGTACACCACACAGCAGATATTCACTTTCACAATCAACAACGATCTCCCTTTCTTCGGAATTCAGTTTGGATATCGTTATCGGTATGTAGCGATAAAAATAATTTGTTATTTAGAGGACGCTTTTATCCGAAGCGACTTACAGCTGATTAGACTAAGCAGGGGACAATCCACCCTGCAGCAATGCGGGGTTAAGGGCCTTGCTCAAGGGCCCCAACATCTACGCAGATGTTATCGTGGCTACACTGGGGCTTGAACCTCCAACCTCCCGGGTCCCAGTCATGCACCTTAGCCACTAAGCTACAGGCTGCCCCAGAGCTGTGTCTTACTGGAAAAGTGGTGCTTTCTTGTTACAATACAAAGAGTTGTTTGATAGGTTAACATTATCCTTATTGATTATTAATGGGTCTTCTTGGTGATATCCTATTATTGTGTTCCTGGGACCAACACTGCTCTTCCCCACTTCCGCACACAGCTCTCCCGACTGAGTGTAATGCTATGTAAAGGTTGGATAACATTGATTGGTCGTTGTTGTGCTAAATAATTAATGAACCATGTTCCTAGCGCCGTACTTTCTGTCATTTCCACGCCGCCACTCTCCACGGCTCCTGAATAAGTTCCAGCAAGATACTTAGTAACGGAAGAATCTGGAAGCCGTCTCCTGGATGCCCTTCATCACGTCTCTCTCTCTCTCCCTCCCTCTCTCCCTCTCTCCCTCTGCCTCTCTACAGACCCTTCAACACCGCTGCCTTTCCCACTACACTCACTCCATCACTCCGACTAATACTGGCAGAGATCTGGTCTCCGTAGGACCTTCCTGCACGTAATAATTTAGGACCTGGTCTCAGCAGAAGCTCAGTAGAATTATAAAGGATCATTTAATTAATATTGGGCCTCATAAATGAGAGGTTTGGGTTTTTTAAGGCTGAGGTGTTCATTAAAAACACGAAGCAAACCACTATGGGATTGCTGGTCCTCCGGGTATCCATTTTTGAAGGAGCCATTGACTGTTACTGGTATGCAGGGTGGGTGAATTTAATGGGACTTGAATCAAAAGGCACTAAAATAAAAATGTGAATGATTTTTGTGTACAGTCGACTACATTATAACATCTGAGAAGCATCTCAGTTAAATGCCTATTAAATAAGATTCAGGGATGATTTCGCAATACGCTTTCAGTAATACATCAACCGATAATTGCAAAATAATATTTCTTCATCACAGGGTGTCCCCCACCCACCAACCGGTACTTTTTTTTGGCATTCAAAACAAATGAAAAGAAATCCCCATTCTGACACTTTCAGTGTTTTTATTTCCACCTTGTCTCCACTGTGCATTTTCACCATTACATCCACATTCAGCTGAATGTTTCATGCAGCGACAGACACATCACCATCGTGCGCTAAAATATTTTCATTTACACTAGTGCTGCCAGGGCGGCGCGGATGGTGCAGTGGGTAGCACTGCCGCCTCACAGCAAGGAGGTCCTGGGTTCGAATCCCCGTCGGCCGCGGCCTCTCTGTGCGGAGTTTGCGTGTTCTCCCCGTGTCTGCGTGGGCTTCCTCCGGGTACTCCGGTTTCCTCCCACAGTCCAAAGACATGCAGGTTAGGCTGATTGGAGAGTCTAAATTGCCCGTAGGTATGAGTGTGTGAGTGAATGGTGTGTGTGCCCTGCGATGGACTGGCGACCCGTCCAGGGTGTATTCCTGCCTTTCGCCCAATGTATGATGGGATAGGCTCCAGCCCACCTGCGCCCCTGTTCAGGACAAGCGGGTTAGGATAATGAATGGATGGATGGATAGTACTGTCAGCAAATGAACAATCAGGAAATAACAGACAGTGATTTTCAGAGTTTAATTGGCAGAAGCAACATTCCAGTCCACGTGTTGTTCAACGTGATTTTGTGCATGGTGCACTAAGTCAGTATGAAGTTTATTCAGTTCATAATATAGGATGTGTCCTGTAGCCTATGGCTGCATCTCAAAGGCAAAAAAAACACTGCCTTTTCGAAAGTCTGCAAAAAAACACAATGCCCACTGAGCGTCATTTGGACGATTTTGAAGGCGGCATGGATGTGTCACCCGCGCGGTAGGATATAGCACAATTATTTTGCGATTAATCTTAGGCTTCTTACTTCCGTTAAATGAACGGCGGCTGAAAACAGCGGCGGAGTTCGCACAGAAGTGCAAAAAGAGCTTGTCCACAAGAGCAAGTACACAGCAAGCCCGATATATTGTCATAGTTACATTCTGAAACTGCGTTTTAATTACGTAAGACACTTAAATTACGCATTTCATTTATGTTAAAGCCTCCGTGAGCTTTCCGTGAACTAGGCAGCTGAACGGCTGGTAATCACGCATCACGTAAACACGTTGCTGTCGCTCCAACGTCTCATTACCGTTCTGCACGAGCACGTGCGAAGACGCCTTTGAAGGACAGCGGACTAATCAGGCAGAGAGGCATCAGCGCATCAGGGCATCAAGGCGACGGCTGTCAGTTTGAGACGCGGCTCGTATCAGCCGCTGCAGACAGAATCTGACAGCCCAGGTACCCGCTCAAGTGGCAACGAGATTTCCTAATTTCCGAAATTATATTTGCCGATAAATCTTGGAGAATTTTCAGCTTTTTTTGTTTTCTTATACAACAGCTCGTAGAAACATTAAAGCGGTCCTGCCCAAGGGAGAGGAGGTTTCCCAGTGACGCCAGGTAGCCAACAGATTTTCAACTTCAAAAGCTTCATTAGACTACTTTAAGCACCGTGTCCCGGTAATCTACTTAAATGGAGTTAGAAAGTAATTACCAAAACCATTTCCACACTTTCCCCGAGAGTGCGGCACCAGTGCCCACGTGAAGCACCAGTCAGGTTTGACTAACCTAATTAATATTTAGCTTCAGCACCGTTTCTCCAGCACCTCGGTGCCTTCCCAGGGATTACCTCTGAAGACCAAGGGAGGCGGTTCCTCTCCCTCAGCGCGCCGTACCCGATACATTCACACCTCCCTCCGCACTTCACTGCACAGTCTCTGCAAATAGATCCTGTGCCCCCACAAGAAAGAGAGGAAAAAATAATAAAAAAACGAAAAAAATAAAAGCTTGTTCTTCCATACCTTGGATTTGCATGTTTGTGCGCTGCGGAACAGGATGGGAGAACGCGGAGCAGAAATCCCATCGCAGGCCTTTGCCGAGATGTGCTAATTTGACAGGGAACGCTCCACGCAAAGACGGGAATGCTGCAGCCAAACAGACCCCGCCCTCTTTATCGGCCATCCTGGAGCCTGGGGGCGTCTAATCTCAGAACTTCTCTCTCTCTCACACTCTCACACTCTCACACCATCTCTTACTCCATCTCTTACGCCATCTCTTACGCCATCTCTTACTCCATCTCTTACTCCATCTCTTATGCCATCTCTTACTCCATCTCTCACACCATCTCTTACTCCATCTCTTACGCCATCTCTTACTCCATCTCTTACTCCATCTCTTACGCCATCTCTTACTCCATCTCTTACGCCATCTCTTACTCCATCTCTTACTCCATCTCTTACGCCATCTCTTACTCCATCTCTTACTCCATCTCTTATGCCATCTCTTACGCCATCTCTTACTCCATCTCTTACGCTATCTCTTACTCCATCTCTTACTCCATCTCTTACGCCATCTCTTACTCCATCTCTTACTCCATCTCTTACGCCATCTCTTACTCCATCTCTTACTCCATCTCTTATGCCATCTCTTATGCCATCTCTTACTCCATCTCTTACGCCATCTCTTACGCCATCTCTTACGCCATCTCTTACTCCATCTCTTACTCCATCTCTCTCTCCATCTCTCTCTCTCTGAAACAATAGAAACAATATGTCCTTTAAGAACATACAGGTAAGAGATGGACCAAGAATGCCAAACAGCGGATGAGGTATTCATCGGCGGTTTCATGGGATAATTGAATGACTGAAACATCACTCGAGTGAAATGAGTGCTTGACGGTTAGCGTTCACGGTTCTGCCACCAGGTCATCCGACGGGACGCGAACACTACAGAAATGAATATTTATGCCCCAACTGATCAGATAAATAAAAGGTGGCCCCTCTTCGCACCAGTGTGACACAAAATACCCAGGAGTCGCTGCAGAGCGGAGCGAAAGGAGATGGGAATCGGCCGCGTCCCCACCGGAACAGCCGACCCTTTTTAAACGCGCCGAGAATAGCAGCAACACCCCGCTCGCTCTCCTGGCCAAAGATTCCTATCGCTGCGGAGAAATAACACTCGTGCCTGGAACCCGTCCCGACGCGGTTCAGAAACCCACCGCGGCGTCAGCGCGCCGTGGGGGTGGCAGAACCAGGACTGCAGCCCGGGAGCTGGAGCTCCGCCGTCACCTGCACCCTGCCCCGCGCCACCAGCCCCGCTTTGGGTCTTTACCGACGGGCCGGGCCGTTTGCCCTCACGGTTTACGGTTACAACCACACAAAAACTGAAAAAGCCACTTCGGGCCAAATTCAACTATACAGGCCAGTAAAGTGCCAGGCTGCTCATGTAGGACACGGGGGTGAGGGTCTGGACTGAAGGGAGACACGATATGCACTACTTTATGCTTATTTAGCTGACGCTTTTAGCCAAAGTGACTTACAGTTGATTAGACTAAGCAGGGGACAATCCCCTCCTGGAGGAATGTGACGTTAAGGGCCATGAATCAAGGGCCCTACAGCTGCATGCGATCTCATTGTGGCTACACCGGGGCTTGAACCACAAACCATGTGGGTCCCAGTCATGTACCTTAGCCACTAGGCTACAGGCTGCCCCCGCCCCGTTTAGGGTGGGGAAAGCCAACGCAAGCCTTCCTGTTATTTGAGTAAGTGACTGGGAAATGCAGGACCCATCTGCCCTGCCTTCCGGAGTGGCAGGAGGACCGTGCCAGGCCAAACAGCCAGGGGTGTCTTTTGAAGGGCAACTCCATCCTTCCCCTCGCCTCAATTAATTATTTATTCATCCACCAATAATGTCCTCGAAGATTACAACTTCACAACATGTCAGGGTTCTAGACATCCATTTCCTGTCCTAAAAAGCTGGCTGCATGTATTTATTGCCACGCCCGTTCAATGAAGTAACGTGTGTTTGAAGCAAGACACACAGACAACCACAGATTAGTGAAATACGCCATTTAATAAATTCCAACAGTCAAGATATCAATAGAATACACAAACGGCAAATTAGGGTTTCGTTTCCCTTAAAATGATAAGAAGGAAAGTAACATTCCGATGACTAATAGTGGATGGAAGATTTGCTTTTGACACTTGAAATATACGGTTCGTCAATTGTGCTGGTGGATTAGACAGAGCATGCCAAACGGGGGACTCTCGGGTGAACTTCACAGAGAAATAATCAGTCTTGTGTGCGTGTGAGAGAAACGGTACACAAACTCAACGCTTAAAAAGAGACAAAACAAAACAACAATCAAGAGGCAACAGGTAAAATGCCATTAGAGAGTGAGATAATGAGGAACTAAAAGCCTGACTCCATGCAGGGAGGTCTGCTGTTCCGGAGACAGACAGACAGTCAGTCCCTTTCAGCTCAGTCTGAAGGTCAGCGTGACTCAGGCGCGCTGCGGTCTAGACTCCAATCTCACTACATCAAGACAATTCACTACAAAGCATCACTTCCACGAGCAGAAGGACATAATATTCTGACGAATGAGCCGCGAGCGCTGGCATCACATGACTGACTCACAGAAAATAACCTGACCAATGAGCTGTGAGTGCTGGCATCACATGACTGACTCACAGAAAATAACCTGACCAATGAGCCGCGAGTGCTGGCATCACATGACTGACTCACAGAAAATAACCTGACCAATGAGCCGTGACTGCTGGCATCACATGACTGAGTGACAGAATATAATCTGACCAATGAGCCGCGAGTGTTGGCATCACATGACTGAGTGACAGTGTATGAGCCAGTGGTACGGGTTCAGTGCGGTGTCAGGGCTCAGATGAAATGAAACCGGGGACTGTGCTGTTTTTCATCGACTTTTAAACTAATGAAAACTGAGCTTCCCCCCCCCTCCTTGCTCAGACACAGAATGATTTTCAGGAGTTATAGCGGTCTCCATTTTACTGCTGTCCTTTTTCATTTCGTGACGGGAGACAAAATCTTTTTTGGCACCGAGGTCAGAAATAAAAAAAACTAAATCACTGACGCTGTCAACACGTTTACTTGCTGGAAACAAATTTTTATTTGCTCATCATCATAGATCAGGGGGTTTAGACAGTTAAACCTTCTCGCCGATTTCCTGCGTTTCGATAGCATCTTTTTATGGTGAGCGATGACTCATTTGGCAAAAATCATGTGTCGTTTGGCATGCGCCAGGGAGCGTGACTCATTCAGAAGTGAGGTGTTGGTGCAGGTTAGTGATCTGTAATGTGCATCAGGATGTGCCGGGCGCAGTATACTGGATGTACCCTTCCTCTAGGTTTACCACACAGAGGGGTAACACCACAGGGTGAAAGGGAACATGCAGCATACAGTCCAGCCTGAGAGAGGAAAGAGAATCTGGACCCAGCTCAAACGGGCCCCGCATCGCATGAAAGGAACAGCCCTTCAGCTTCGGCGCAGGGAATTCTGACAGGAAGACTTTCACAATGAGCAGAATGTTCTGGCACCAGCCGCCAGGCCGCCACGACACCGTACGTCTCCGGACGGGGAGGGGGCCGGCTCGGTCTGTGGAGAATTCCCGCGCCGGGAACCCGGACGGCGTTCCAAGAATTCCCGGGGCCTCCTCTCGGAACTTCCCCGCTCAGGCCGGGGGAGGGCCTGGAGAACGGCACTAGCGTTTCGTTACGTCTGTTACGGACTGTTACGCCCGGCGCCCCAGCTGGAGGCCCGACGGACGGGGTCACGCGCCCGCGTTCCTGACGAGGCGAGCGGGACCGCGTGCGTGAGTGAGCACTAGACCGGGAAAAGAAGTCTGAAAGCCGTCCTCTCGGAAGCCAAAGCACCGAGAAAAAAAAAAAAATTGAGAGAGGAGGAGGAATTAATGTTTTTTTTTTTTTTTTCTGTAACGAGGATAATCTGATTTTAACTACTTTTCGAGACGATTAACGACATCACCATAAATAGCTCCCAACTTTTCGGCGGCGTTCGCTCGCTGCCCACCCCCTCCCCTCCACTTTCCCTTCAGCTTCCTCCCCGAACTTATTTTAAGTCCCACAAAAGGGGAGCGGAATATGCAATTTAGCGCCGCGGCGCGCTAATAATCGGGCGTGTGCGGTCACCCCGTGAAAGGGGGACGAGGAACGGCGGCGGAGGCGGCGGCTGATTGGCCGCATTTATCCATTAAGACTGCGGCGTTCAGGCAGGGTTTTTCGGCTGAAAGGGGGGGCCCCCCCCTGCTGCGCGGCGAACGGCGGGCTTTCAGAAACGCGCGGCGGCTTCTGCACGCTTCTGCATTTTAATGGGGAGAGTGAATGCAGCCAGGGAAGTGAAGGCATCAAAATATTTTTAGAAGAAGCAGAATAAATGACTAAACACGCACGGCGGAGAGTGCCAGGGCTGGGGGGGGGGCGGGCGGGGGGGGTTTCCAGGAGACTGAGCGGCTCGGGACCGTCAGTGTGTCAGAATTGGGGAGGGGGGGGGGGGGCGCCTCACCCAGAGCAGAGCTGTCATTCCTCACAGTAATAAGAGCCCAAACCGGCAGAGAGAGGAGGCCAAAAGCCACACTCAGCCAGAAATTACTCTCAGCCACAATAGCAGCCAACTATAAAACAAATACATACATTTTATTTTTTTTTATTTATTTTTTTTATAAATAAATAAATAACCGGCGATTAGATCCCTGCCTCTGCCAGCACAGGAAACCGTGCTCATCTTTCCCCAAAAATTAACAAAAAAGATTTTTTTTTAAATGAGACCGTGTTCAGCCCCCCTGTGATATCTGCTCCAGTTTCCCCCCCGTCTTCTACTTTCAGACGTCACCACAGCGAGAGCGAGAGACCGTTTTCACACAAACGAAACCACGCCGCTACCCTAGAAGGGGCAATTTTAATCTTCAGAGTTCTCGTAAGGAGCTTTCAACCTCGTCATTACATAAAAATAAAATGTAAAAAATTTTTATTTTTTTTTTTAAAGACGACAGGTTTCAGGAACTTTTTGTGTCACAGCGAAACCGCAGCAGACGCACGCGTTCGCGGAAAAGCGCTCGAAAGACGCGGCACACGATGCCAGCGCCGATGCCAGTGCGTGGGCGCGGCTGGGGACGAGGCTCCCCCCCCCCCCGGATACGCGCCTCTCCCCCGCTGACGGCACGCTGCCCCAGTCGCAGCACGGAGCACAGCGGGGGGGGAAGGCACTCACGTCTCACAGCGGGCACAGCGGTTTCAAGGAAAAACAAAATGGCCGCCGAATCGATCTTCCCAAATTGGTCTGGGGCAACAGTTCTGCGGCAGATTCCGGCATTCCAGGTGAAAATAATTTCCGGAAATGAATAATTTTCGGGCTCCCATTTGCTGAATAAACGCCCAGGCCGTGCCCAGTAGCGGGGCCCTGGTGTTGTGGCGCCGCACGGAGGTGTGAAATTGCGTTGTGCGCACACGTTAGCCGGCTCTACGCATTAGCAGGGAGTCCTCGGGAGAGGCCGGCACGGCGACAACATGACAGGCTTTTCTGAGGCCCGCCGTGAAACCGCGAGCGCTCGGCAGCCAATGAAAACGCTCGAAAACACACGCTCGCGTTTCTTACCGCCTGGTGCCAAGAAATCCTGCATTCTGCACCTGCGAGAATTCAGTACATTTGGCACACCCATGCTAATCAGAAACAGAACGCATTTTAGGCAAATCCTAAACTATAGGAATAAACGCCAATACTACTTGAAATGTAGCTGGAGTTACTTCTCCCTGACGTAGGTTGAAAACGTAACCCAAGACATTATTCTCTGCTCGAGCCAAGACTTCTGTGCATCGATCACGACTTTCCTCTTCTCATTTTGCGTTCATGGTACAGGTTTCTAAACACATCTGAGACTAATCTGAACTGATAAATGGAATGCATCGCGTTTTTTTTTTTTTTTTAACGGGCAGTTAATTATACGTCGGAATTTTGTTTTAAATCCACAAGTTGCAGCAGAAAGCTGGCCGGGTCCTCTCAACGCTGGGAGCGGAATGAGCCAGGCCCGCAGTGAAAATGGAACAGGGAGAGTATTCCCCCAAAAAAGAGCCAAAAACTTGAGGGGGGGGGGGGGGGGGGCAGTTTATTCACACACAGGCCCACAGCTCATCCCATCAGCCACTGGGGGGCCACCCATCCGTCAGGACGACCTGAACTGGGACAGACACACAGAAACCCCCCCCCCCCGGCTAGGCACCCCATAACTCCCTCAACAGGACAGGCACGCAGCCAGCGTGTCGCAAGGGTGACTCAGCCCACCGCTAAAACCTGTTGCTCGGTCTGCCGGTGGATCATTTCTCAGAGTGTTGAAATATTTAAATTTTGCAACACCATTAAGCAATTATTCAACCCCGTGGTTGAATCAATACAATGCCCAGACCTAGCGCCGCGCGCTTGTTTTGGGCAAACAAAGAAGACGGCACAGAGCTGCTGGTTATTGGCTGGATGCGGCAGTTTCCCCGAGTAAGGTGAGGGGGGGAAAAAAAAGGGTTGCAAGCTAAATTCAATACCGCCCCCCCCCCCCCCAGGACTCTCTGAAGAGTGCACGTGAGGGGGGGGGTAGCCTCGGCCTGTCTCAGCCGGCCCCACATGTTCACAGACAGCTCGGAGCGAAGGGAGGCATCACTCACCACATCGGGAACCGCACTGCTGATACCAGTACTTTTTTGGCACGATCCTTTCTGCTAAAAGTAAAAAAAAAAATAATAATAATAATAATACATTTTGAAACATTTTTTTTAAAATACTTTTTGGCTTCAATCGGGGATTTTCTGAATCATAAACGCATAAATCTCATCCCACGAAAATATGCAAAATGGCCAAAATGTATCGTGTTTCAGAGGAGGCTCCGCTGGGCGCGAGGCCAGCCTCCGCGGAGGCCGCGATTCAAAATGGAGGACGGGTCCAAAACCCGGGCCCAAACCCGAGCCGCTCCAACACCCGTCTCACACTGACCCACAGTGCCACGGCTGTCTGATCAGGACAATCCTGCAGCAGATGCAGTTAAAGCCATGAGGCCCGATTTATACAGTACTGTGCAGAAGTCCTATGCACCCTAGGCTTTATTATATATATATGTCTCTTTTTTTGTGTGTGTTAGTATAAAGGAACACATTTGAGATTTCCAAATATTATTTTTCCAAAAGATTTAATTTTACAGAGACATTTTTTGTATTTTAATTTTAAAAAGTAACATATTACTGGAAGCAATTGACTACTTTTTACATGAAAATGTGATCAAGGCTCTCTGAGATCAGGTGCAAGGAGCCAACCAAAGTCTGCAGAAGAACTGTGGCAAGTTCTCCAACATGCTCGGAACAACCTCCCTGCTGATTGTCTTATAGAACTGCAGGACAGCGTTGGCTATCTCAGAGAAGTGATGCAGTTTTAACGCCAAAGGGTGATCACAAAAAATATTGATTTGATTCAGTTTGAACTATTGTGCCAAATTACTAAAATGTAATGTAAAATGTATAGTACGTTTGTTTAGGACCTTTCATTGAATAATTTTTGAAAGGATCTTATCTGTATAGAATGTCATTCAATCCCGCATCAATATTCCACACAGACGGAGGCCATTATTATTTTATTTTTTTAAATACTCGATCGCGCTGAAGCTTCAAGGACTGCCCTCCGAATTGTAAGTACCGGGAAACGGTGGTTTTTTTTGGGGGACAGGGGGGCGGGGTGGGGGTCATTCAGAGAAAGCCGGACACAGGAAGCGCCAGGTCATTCCTCGGAAGGCAAACAGGGCTGGGAGCGCGACTGGCACCCCGCCATCAGGAGTCAGGATGGGAGAAGGTTTGGACACGCTTCAGGAATAACACGGGAAGAATAACAAGAGTTCAGACGGCTTTCCTAATCCGAAGCCAAAGCATTCACGGCCACCGTCTGACCTGCGGCAGCCAGGGTTCGTGACCGTAAGACTCTTTCCTGTTTCACACCGACCGTGGCCAGAAAACACACTGTTCTGTATCGCCATGCACTGTTGTCTTATACCGAGACTTAAAATCTTACTTCTTTTACCTTTTTGCAAAATATGTAAGAAATGTAATGCCAGTAAAGTTGTAGTTTTACTCCTTTCAAGATTTGCCGATGGAATAAGAAAATCAAGCAAACATCGCACTTATTAACGACAACACTTGTTAAAACGGTCACTTTCTGCATCGTACATCGATTTGGATAGATGTATCAGTTCAAAGGGCAACTATCCGATCGAATTCGATACAACACACAAAAATCGCTCGGTACCGTTATGAATCATAGCAAGGTACTTATTTAAAAGTCCATAATCTTACAGCGGTTTGTTCTCCAGCAACACTGCCAACATTACCCTTTATGTTCCCGAGGAGACCTCATAATCACTCGTGCTGCTGCTGAACGTGACATCGATACGTTTTTGCATTCTCAATCTCATTTTGGCTTTACGCGTATGTGGCAACAGGACTGCGTGAGTTCATATCACACACATCGATCGCTTCTTACAGTATTGGATCGTTCTGCATCGCATCACAGAGAAATCCGGCAAATATCAAACCACTGCCTCCTGAATCTAAATGGCATCCCATGACCCATTGTGGTAAAACCGCCCAACTCGGTAGACCTGAGAGGAAAGAGTGTTCAGGGCGTGACTTCTGCTGTGTTTTAGTGCTCATATCCTTACGGCTTACGCTTAAAAATAACCGCATTCACGAGAACCTCTTCTGATACACTTTCGCTGGTGACTCAGACATCAGATGCTGTTTTTATATTGAAAAAAAAAAAAAAAAAAAAAAAAAAAAAATCCCCAAACACTGTCGCAACCCGTCCCATCTGACCACCACCCACATCCCCTACAGCTGGGGCTGAGCTGTGGGTCTGTAGGGGGACTACAGGGAGAATGGACCCTGCCCACACGGGACACAGAGAGCGGGACGGAGGGGGAGAGGGAGAGAGAGAGGGAGAGAGAGGGAGAGAGAGAGAGAGAGAGGGACAGAGGGAGAGGGAGAGAGAGGGAAAGAGAGAGAGGGAGAGGGAGAGGGGGAGGGGGAGAGGGGGAGAGGGGGAGAGGGGAGAGAGAGAGGAGAGGGGGAGAGAGGGAGAGAGGGGAGAGAGGGGAGAGGGGAGAGAGGGTGAGAGGGAGAGAGAGGAAGGGAGGGGAGAGAGAGAGAGAGAGAGGGGGAGAGAGAGAGCAGAACCATGGGGGCCAGGCAAGGCTACACTTCTGCATCAGAGGAACACTAAACCTGCAAACTCAAACACAATAAAATCAGCTCATTACGGAGCGCACACGCCGCACGCGGTCACACTCTCGTCTTTAAGCACAACGCTGACAACGCATGCGAAATGAGCACAATCACAGCGTTTTAAACCCCCCGATCACACTGCTGCGGAAACAGCCAAGAAGCAAACCCCTTACGGAGAAGCTAATGCCATTCTGAGCCTCTGGGATATGTGTTTGAGCTGAACTCAACCATCTCCCATAAAACACAGTGCTCTAAATGCGGAGTAGCCTAAATTGATCATTTCTTTCTTATTAAGACAATTAATTTTACGGTCTTTTTTCTGCTACCGGCTGAGCACGTAGTACATTGGGGCGACTGTAATTAAAATTGATAATAAACAGCATTGCAGCATTATCCGATTCTGAACAAGCTTAACGAAAGCTTTGCCTCTGTTCACAGTCTGCACACCTCTTCAGACGTCGAGTTTCGAGAATCATAAATCCAGCCTTCAAATCCACAGGGACCGTGGGAGTGGGGGGAAAATCCAGAATAAAGATTTTTTTTTTTTTTACAGCACAGATGAAGGACAGCTGGTTTCCAACACGAGTCAATTTGAATAAAATCCCAAGACATACTTTATGAGACAGCGTGACTCATTAGGCACATTGTTAAGCACAGGCAAGCAACGCGAGAAACCAGGTGCTAACACAGGCTCAGTGCTCCATGCACTTTGATAAATACATAAACTCGGGGTACAAATTAGTAGTTTTTCAAAGCAAAAAAAAAAGAAAGAACAAATTAATTACATATTGCTGCTGCAATTTTATGCACCTCTAGGGTACTGACCCAGCAACGAGCATTTGTGCGTTTTTAGTTCAACCTTTATTTCTGAGCGACTCTGTGCCACCAGCACTCCTGAGCAGACTATAGGGCAACTGATCAAAAAATATTACTTCACATGATTTATGACATTTTTTAGATTATAAAGTCATTGCACGTACAGTGCAGTGTAGCGTGAGGTTGAAAGCCCGATGGACTTCAGCACTCTGTGTCCTCCACTGCATTACTGGAGGTCTCTCCCTCTTTCCGTCAGCAAACTAACCTGTTGGTTTTGCACTCGCAAAACGTTTGTCATCATAGCATTAGCGTTAGCGTTAGCCACAGTGAGCGTTAGGCTCACTGTGTGGGGTGTGTGTGTTTGTGCTAACACGTAGCGTTAGCCGCGGGGCTCACTGTGTGGGGGGTGTGTGTCTGTGCTAACACGTAGCGTTAGCCACGGGGCTCACTGTGTGGGGTGTGTGTGTGTCTGTGCTAACACGTAGCGATAGCCACGGGGCTCACTGTGTGGGGTGTTGTGTGTGTTCTGTGCTAACACGTAGCGTTAGCCGCGGAGCTCACTGTGTGGGGGTGTGTGTGTCTGTGCTAACACGTAGCGTTAGCCACGGGGCTCTCTGTGTGGGGTGTGTGCGTTTGTCTGTGCTAACACGTAGCGGTTAGCCGCGGGGCTCACTGTGTGGGGGTGTGTGTGTCTGTGCTAACACGTAGCGTTAGCCACGAGGCTCACTGTGGGGGGGGTGTGTGTGTCTGTGCTAACACGTAGCGTTAGCCGAGGCTCACTGTGTGGAGGTGTGTGTGTCTGTGCTAACACGTAGCGTTAGCCGCAGGGCTCACTGTGTGGGAGTGTGTGTGTCTGTGCTAACACGTAAGCGCTAGCCGCAGCTCACTGTGTGTGGGGTGTGTGTGTGTCTGTGCTAACATGTAGCCTCATCCTGCTCATGTCTGTCCTTTAATCTCTCATTATCAACACAATGTCTCCGTCGTCTTTCTGCGGGAGCCGAGTGCAGTGGCCAGGGAGTGAGGTCACAGCACTTAGACATTCAGCTACCAGACCTGGATGCAGACAGCATTTGCCTTCAAATTAAATATTAATGCAAGCAAAGATACAGATTAAAATACCGAGAGGGTAGGACAAATGTTCACATATTTCTCTAAATGCAGTGACCAGCGCAACACTCAACAAATCACACTCCTTTCACTTCATGCCCTAGTAGAAGGAATCATCAGGCAACCAGGTGGAAAAAAAGAGTAAAAAGCTTAGGACGACTGTAAGGCCTATCCAGTGAGCTACAGTGTAGCTCTGCTTCGGATGACTGTAGGCCAATCCAGTGAGCTACAGTGTAGCACTGCTTAGGATGACTGTAGGCCTATTCAGCCTGCTACAGTGGTAAGCACTGCTTGGGGTGACTGTAGGCCTATCCAGTGAGCTACAGTGTAGCACTGCTTAGGATGACTGTAGGCCTATCCAGTGAGCTACAGTGTAGCACTGCTTAGGATGACTGTAGGCATATCCAGTGAGCTACAGTGTAGCACTGCTTAGGACGACTGTAGGCCAATACAGTGAGCTACAGTGTAGCACTGCTTAGGATGACTGTAGGCCTATTCAGCATGCTACAGTGTAGCACTGCTTGGGGTGACTGTAGGCCAATCCAGTGAGCTACAGTGTAGCTCTGCTTCGGATGACTGTAGGCCAATCCAGTGAGCTACAGTGTAGCACTGCTTAGGATGACTGTAGGCCTATTCAGCCTGCTACAGTGTAGCACTGCTTGGGGTGACTGTAGGCCTATCCAGTGAGCTACAGTGTAGCACTGCTTAGGATGACTGTAGGCCTATCCAGTGAGCTACAGTGTAGCACTGCTTAGGACGACTGTAGGCCAATACAGTGAGCTACAGTGTAGCACTGCTTAGGATGACTGTAGGCCTATTCAGCATGCTACAGTGTAGCACTGCTTGGGGTGACTGTAGGCCAATCCAGTGAGCTACAGTGTAGCACTGCTTAGGACGACTGTAGGCCTATCCAGTGAGCTACAGTGTAGCACTGCTTAGGATGACTGTAGGCCAATCCAGTGAGCTACAGTGTAGCACTGCTTAGGATGACTGTAGGCCTATCCAGTGAGCTACAGTGTAGCACTGCTTAGGATGACTGTAGGCCAATCCAGTGAGCTACAGTGTAGCACTGCTTGGGGTGACTGTAGGCCTATCCAGTGAGCTACAGTGTAGCACTGCTTAGGATGACTGTAGGCATATCCAGTGAGCTACAGTGTAGCACTGCTTAGGACGACTGTAGGCATATCCAGTGTGCTGTAGCGCATGTAGAATGTAGGCCTACATGACAAGACTGCAGGAGCCAGAAGTGGAAAATGAGGTGAACACAGAGTCCTGAGAGCGATGATCTGTGTAGCAGAAGAAGAACACGGACTGATCTGAACACAACTAGGCGTAGAATACCAAAAGCTTGTAG